>NW_022111373.1:68822451-68824151 GCF_000313985.2 Echinops telfairi | reverse complement strand
TAAAGGAGAGGCTCTGAGTGATCGTATGTTTGATAGTTTCCAGGAGTTTTGTAAGGATGACAAGTATAGGGAAGCTGGTTGGCTGGTCCTTCTTACAATGGACAGTGTGATTAAGGAGAGGGATGATCTCAGAGCCTCAAAAGCGCACCTTAAGTGCAGACTAACGGATTTAAAAACTTCCATCTGTGCTACAAAGGAGAGCCTTCTCTCCGCTAGTAATAGAGCTGACATTGCCAAGAATCAGGTCCAGAGTCTCATTATATGAGTGGCTGAATGACAACGGCAGCTGAATTGTAGATCTAGAGCAGTGTCTGAAACCAAAGTAAGGGCATTGATTGGGAAAAATTGGGACCCTGAAGCATGGGATGGGAACATATGGGCTGATGATCCAGAAGAGGAGGATATTGAGTCCTTAGAAACAATTGACCCACCCCAGTCAATAGATCCACCCCTCTCAGCTGAAAGTATTCATTCACAATCCACACCTGAGCAGATTAGCCAAACTATGCAAGTTGATATACCAGGTGGGGCTACATCAGTAGCATTACCTAAGGGAGATGCCTTACAAAATATTGCTGAGAGCACCCAGGAAACACCCTCACCACCCATTATTTCCTCTAGACCTGTCACTAAAATTAAGTCTCAGAAAGCTCCTAAAGGTGAGGTTGAGCTGATTACCCAAAAAGAAGCGCACAACACTCATAAAGATCTGCTCGAGTTTTCAAATACATACAAGCAGAAGCCTGGGGAATATCCCTGGCAATGGTTACTAAGGGTGTGGGAAACTGGTGCATGAAATGTAATATTAGACCAGTCTGAGTTTCTGGATATGGGACCCCTAAGTACAGACTCTTCTTTCAATGTCTCTGTGAGAGAGGCTAAGAGAGGATCTAATTCTTTATTTGGTTGGTTCAATGAAGCATGGCCTGCCAGATGGCCTAGATTGGACCAACTTGAAGTACCTGACCTACCTTAGTACACTGTAGAGGAAGGCATCCAAAAACTTAGAGAAATTGGTATGTTGGAATGGATCTATCAGGATATTCCCATAGACCCAAAAAGGAGGTGTCCTGAGGACATACCCTTTACCACAACCATAAGGAACAAGTTTGTGAAGTGGGCCCCAGCATCTCTTAAGACTCCTGTAATTGCTATTTTATGTGCACCAGAATTAACAGTGGGCAATGCCCTAAGCAAACTCCGACATTTGCCCATAATGGGGCTGATTGGTTCCCGTGATGGTAGAGGGCAGGTGTCAGCACTGAGTCAACAGAGACAGGGTGGGCATGGTTATAATAGACAACAAGGTTTCCGTAGTAATCAGAGCAGCTTGTCTCGTGTGGAATTATGGCATTGGCTACTTAGCCACGGTGTCCCTAGGAATGAAATAGATGGGAAACCTACTAAGTATTTATGTGATCTCTACAGGCAAAAGAATGGTAGATCAGGTGAACAGCAGAATAGACAGTCACGATTGCTCAATCAATTCCCAGACCTGAGCCCGTTAAAAGACCCACACTTCTTGAATGAGGGGGAGGCCGGTTCCCTTTGAAGGAGGACCCTGCTACATCAGTGAAGGTCTATACTGTTAATCTTTCTTCTAGCCTTCCCCAAAGGGACCTGCGACATTTCACAAGAGTAACTGTTCATTGGGGGAAAGGAAATAATCAAACTTTTCGGGGATTACTGGACACTGGCTC
>NW_022111373.1:68794833-68818610 GCF_000313985.2 Echinops telfairi | reverse complement strand
GGACGTGAGTTGCACTGAGCCATTTGTAGTGCTTTATAATTTAACTGTTTATTTCTTGTATTATATATTTATCTGTATATGATTTAACAGTTTATTTCTTGTTATATATCTAATTATCTTTATAAATAAATATATTAAATTATCAGCAATTTGGTTTTAATCTCTATAGAGAACCCTGTCTAACACATCAGTCAAGTGATAACCCCTTTGGGGCTACCAGGGCTCCTAAGATGTGAATTTCCAATTACCAAATCAGCAGTAAAACTACACAATCTCACACACATCCCTAGGTTCCCGGAAGCTAATTAGGAAGGGCATGAGTGATGCATCAATACAGCAGGTGCTGAGTTAATGCAAGGGAGCCCAGTGGTGCCATAGTTAAACACTCAGCTGTGAACAGAGAGGTTGACAATATGAAGCCATCTAGCAACTCCAAGGGACAAAAGTCTGGCAATCTACTTTTGTAAAGATTAAAACACAAAACAAAGCAAAATATCTGTTGCTGAGTTGCTTCTGATTCACAGCAGGCCCTACAGAATAGAGTAGAACTGCCTCATACAGTTTCCAATGTTGTGCCCTTGAGTCACTATGAGTTGGAATCAACTTGAAGGCAGTGGATTTAGTGGGGTTGGTTTGGGCAGGTAATTTCTATGGAAGTAGACTGCCACATATTTCCTCCAATAAGGTAGCCATATATTAAGGTAGCAATATCAGGGTGCTTCAAAAGAGTTTGTGAAAACTGGAATAAAAAATCATGGAATTCCCCCATGAACTTTTTGAAGCCCCTCATTTTTGACAGTTAGGAATGAAACTAAGATAAGGAGGTCTCTAAAGATGGAGGCTGAAAGCTGACAAAAACCAGCAGCCCCATGGAAACAGATGACTGCAGTAGAACCTAGGGTCAGCCAGTTCTACTCTATCAGATGAGGTCGCTCTGAGTCAAAATCAACAAGCACCCAACAACAAATTAGCCCATGTGGAGAAAAGTTAAGCTGCGATGTGGGTTATAGGATGGATGGAGAAAATAAAAGCATCTATAATTCAGATGGCATTTCCATCTCCGTTTACTGTGCTTGGTTGTCAGTCAGCTAAAGGGCAGTTCAAATCTCACCAGAGGCTTTAGCGAAAAAGGCCTGGTGATCTACTTCAAATTAATCAACCACTGAAAACCCTCTAGGTCACAATCCTACTCTGATGCATAACAGGTCGCCATAAGTAGGAACCGACCGGGTGGCAACTAGTTGGTTTTGCTTTGTTAAGATCCAGAGAGGAAATGGTGATGGTTTTGCTAGAGCATGTCAAAGAAGTATATGGGGTGATGCAGGCTTATGACAATCCCCAGCTCACACAAAAGAATATAGTCTAGTTACAGGTGGGCTGGTAGAGAAGTTCTTATGAGGAAGTGTGTGTGGAAGAATTTCACTCAGAGACAAAAGTGGTACCTTCACTGGGTTCCTAGTTACCAGTTTAGGATGTTTGTAGTTAGTTTGATTCAAAATTATATAGAAGAAATCATTTCCCCTCAAAATGGACAAATATCTAAGCAATTGGGAAGTAGGCTTTCCGTAACATGAGCTGTGTGTATGAGTAGAAAGCCAATGTAAAATGCTACCTCCCTTGGGACTAGCTACAAATCATACTGTAATTTGAAAAGGGTGTGATAAAGATGGCAAAGACAAAACATGGAAAACAGACCCAGAATCCTGGAAAGCGCAATCTTAAATTATGACCTGGAACCTGTCCTCTTTCTGTCACAATACAGCATGGATCCCTCTGGCCCTTTTCTAGATTTCCTGTGTCTTTTCATAGACTTATTCCACCACTCAGCAACCCTATGCTTTTAGTTTAACTCTTCTGTGTACGTTCTCCATGTGATTTCATTTTCTGAAAGTCTGTTATTCCTCCTTTGAACTGTATAACTTGGTATTTTAATTATTCACAGATCATTTAGTTCCATTCTTAATATTGGTGGTAATCAAGAATATGTCCACCCTGACATAGTCTCAGGATTCCCATTTCCCTCACTTTTCTCATTAAATCTTTCAAAAATCAACTTACTTTCTCTGCCATTTTCCAAGTCCAAGGTAGCTAACAAATTGATTTGAAATGGAAAGAAAGCGATATTCAACATGATCAAGGCCATATACTCTGTTTATATACGTTAGACTCTTCCAGTGTAAGGATATAGGCTTCAACAAATGTCAGCAATGATATCAAGTATGTCTGTAATGATTCAGTTGGTATGCATCTAAGGTCTCTTCTAGTCCCACTGAATGAAATGCCTTCACATGATGGTGGAAGTCAGTAATCTAAGACATGAATTTTCCTATTTTGAAGGAAACACCCAAATAGGGACTTTTCCCTCATTATTTACTCCATACCATGTATTTTCCATTGCCTCATATGCATGTGAAAGATGGTCATTTAATAAGGAAGACCGAAGAAGAATCAATGCATTTGAATTGTGGTGCTAGAGAAGAATATCGAAAATACCATGAACTGCTAAAAGAACAAACTGATCTATCTTGGAAGAAGTATGGCCAGAGTGCTCCTGAGAGGCAATAATGGCAAGACTTCATCTGACATACTTTGGACATATTGTCAAGAGACACAGGTCCCTGGAGAAGAACATCATGCTTGGTAAAGTGGAGAAGCAATGGAAAAGAGGAAGACCCTCAAGGAGATGATTGACAGTGACTGCAACAATGGGCTCAGGCATAGGAACAATTGAGAAGACGGTCTTTTGTGCATAAGGACACCACGGGTCAAAACCAACTACTTGATGGCACCTAATAACAACAACATGTCATCCTAAAATGCCAATTAAGTCACTTTATATAGCAGCAAACACTGCTCACAGCCAGTTGATTCATCTGGATCTAACATCTTGGTTTGGGAGTCAGCTTTTTATATGCTATAGCGCCACACTGCTTTAGAAGTAGAAATGAGAGAATAACTCCTTGGCATTGTATACATAAACACAATACAATACTATCACAACATAATACTGTACTGATGACCAGTCTATGGACACAAGCTGTCATTCACTCAGGAGACATTGAACAAGGTAGAGGTGGCCTGACCACCATAAGTAGCTAAGCTGCTTGAGAGGCCTTTGTTTGCATGTGAAAGTTCACCAGGGAGGAAGAGAGAGGTAGTAAGGCTGTGCATACTTGGTGATATAGAGAAGCTCTGATTGGCCTTGAGACACAAAGCTGAGAGTGTACTTAATATTTCAGGGAAACCCATTGTGCTAGGTAGGTTTTTTGTGCCAACCTGGTCAATAGGAACAGGTGGGATTAATAAGGTCACAGTTTGATTGGAAGGCAAAGAGATAAATGGCTCAGCAAGCCCTATTGCTCTCACTCTTGCTCTGTGGTGATCCCGACCAGCATGTGGCTGCTTTAGCTAGTTCTCTGCTTCAACTTGTGAGCTACACTACTTATGGAATAGCCAACCCATGGGTTGTGTAGCTAGAGCTTGAGGTTCCTTTAAGACCGGCTTGGTCACACTGCTGGTGTGTACATTGCTTGTGCTTGAGCCTGTTGGATCTTGTCAGCATTGCTTGAGTGCGCTATCCCATCAGGGCCTGCTTTGCTAAGCTCCTGAGCTGCTGACTGTTGGTGACCCACCCTGCTGTTTGCTACCTGTGACCGGACTGCCTGCCTTGACCCATGGAAGACTCAGCTGTCTACTTCCTTGACCTTGGACCCAACAGCCCTCATGAGTTGAAGGACTTCTAGTATATTAACTGTTCCACGGAAGTGAGTTTAATTGCCATCTGTACTGCTGTGTGGACTAATTAGCTGTTATATTTTTTATGCTGTATGTATCTATCCATATAAATATATAAATCACAATTATATGATATATAATTTTAAATATTATATATAGATATAATCATAAGTGTCCTGGTTTTGTTTCCCTAGACTCTAACACACCCACTAAATGAAAACAAAGGGCAGTACTATTTAAGTACTCACAGCAGGAAGATTATTCTCTAGAACCCACATATACTTATCCAATCAACAGTTGAAGGTTTTTTTAATTTATTGACTCAAGAAATTTTTTCCAAGCTTGTTTCATGTTATTAAACAAATTTTTATTACTAAAAAATTAAATTAAATATTGCATAAACAGATGCAGTACAGCCAGCATGCTCCTTAGAAGCAAGAATGGCAAGACTTTATCTCACCTACTTTGGACAAGCTACCAGGAGAGAATCGTCTCTGGAAAAAGAGATCATGCTCGGTAAAGCAGGATGACGCAGTGACTGCAACAAAGGGCTCGAACATAACAACTGCGAGGATGGCACAGGACCAGGGAGTGTGTCACTCTGTTGTGCATAGGGTTGGAATCTAGTCAATAGCACCTAACAACAACAAGAAACAAGCAATATGAGTGCAAAGTGTTGTTTCTGTGAACATATAGTTGAATATCTTACAAAGATTCATCCAATAAAGGTTAAGTTGTGGGGAAATAGTAAAAATGGAAAAGAAATAATAAAAATTTGGATATGTTCTGCACTGATTGCTCAGCTAGTGTCTTTAAATATTTTTTTTAACTTTCTTTTAAAGATAGCCCTGGAGGCATAGTGGGTTGGTCACATGTTGTGCTGTGAACCTTAATGTCAGCAGTTCAGAGCCACTGGCCCCTTCAAGGGGGAAAAATGAGGCGTTCTCCTCCCATGAAGAGCTACAGTCTCAGAAGCCCGTAGGAGCAGTTCTACTTTGTTCTACGGGGTCACTATGAGTTGAAATTGATTGATGACAGTGTTTATATGTTTTAAAGAAATTAAAATAGAAAATAGTAGACGATACATAATGGTTATTGTCGCATAAACTTTGGGCTATTAACTGTAGGTTCAGTGGTTCAAATCCACTTTCTCCATGGAAGAAAAGTGAGGCTATCTGCTCCCATAAAGATTACAGCTCAGGAAACCCTATTTAAGGTTGCTATGAGTGGGAATCAAATCAATGACAATGGTTTTGGGTTTAATAATGACAAAACAGTCAGGCATTTTTACTTATCAGCTAAAAGTGGTACTGTTAGAGCACTATCATAAGTCAAATTCACAAATACGTTACACACCACTTTGAAATCGAGACTATTGATGAGTGTACATGCAGTTTTAGAATTTACATTCTTTGTTTTTCTGCATGAAAATACTTTACATCTATTTTTATCATGTGATTTCAAATTGGCCTAATTCAAATTTGTTTTAAAAAAAAGAAAGAGAACCCAATATTATTCCATATCAGAATCACTTCCCTCCTGGAACACCTGCAGTAAGCCTCCTGAAAAAGCCTTCTGTTCTGAGGCAACATGTGCTCTCACCAAGACACAGCCTCTGCCACTGAACCTGGTTTCGATGGTGTGTTCCTCTGGGTGCTTTGGAGAAACAAATCCACAGAGACGCACATGTACGAGAGTTTGACATAAAGGTTAAGTGCGCATCAAGAAAGCATCCCAACCCAGTGCTGCCCAAGCCCACAAGTCCAACATTAGCCCATATATTCGACACCAATCCACAAAGTCCTCCTTCATCTCACAACACACACACACACACACACACACACACACACACACACACACCATGACACCGACTGCAGGAGGAAAGCCGCCGAATCAGTGAACATGTAAACATTTCAACACTGGCAGGGGTCTCCACACGGCTGCTCCAGCACCCAGGGCTGCATAGGGGTAGGTCCATGTAGCTTCTCCTCAGGGATGTCTTGCAAGAAGTGAGCTTTGCCAGGCAGGGAACTGGCTAAGGCAGCTGCACCCTGGTCCAACCAACAGAAAGCAAGAGACCCGAGAACTAGAAAGGCGAGGCTCACGGAGCCATTTATCTCTCCGCCCTTCAATTAACCCCACAGGTGTTTATCGGCCAGGTTGGCACAATAAAATAACTCAGATGTATAAGCTTATTATCATTAAAAAATGCTATTTTCTGAACTTTTTCCTGGAATATGTCATTTCTTTGAGCTTTTTTCTTTTCTAACATGCTATAGGCTCCAGCACTGCCACGCTGCTGCAGGTTCTTCAGGTTCCTCAATCTGACCCTGCAATGACTGCGACGGGTTTCATTTTTAAAATACAGAACCAGGATGTCCATCTACACAATCCTTTAACACCTCGAGATACGTCGGTTTCTCCAACACGTCTCTCTCCATCACTGGGTCTCTGACAAGAGTGTCAAACAGCTCAAAGCCCTTTCTCAGACTTTCAGATGACCTGCTATCATCCTTCAGACTAAATATGATGCTCGGAGACACATTATCCTGTCTACACCAAACAGACAGGACCAGTCTTTCTCTCTCAGTCTGAGTTCTTGGATGTTGGAAGGTCAGCAGGGATTTCTCAGGGCAGGAGATATACGAACTCGTAACAAAAACATCTTTCTCATCCTTTGTCTTCTCTTCTTAGAGATCTTGTACGGTGAATCCAATTTTTCTGTTTTTCTTTCTTAAAGAGCTCATGTATCTACAGCCCACTTGCTCAATTACATAATCAACTGCATATATTTAGTAATCAGAATTTGAGTTAAAATACCTCTAAGTGACAAAACATTTCCAGAATGTGGTGCATGATGTCATGGAAGATGGTGGAATAGGAAGCTCCGGGAATCAGGCCTTCCATCCAAATAGCTATTGATCTGGTCAGAACTACTAGAAATAAAACTTTGCTAATGTTGGTGTCTAATAAAACACCGTGTCTATCAGAATGCTTCATGGACACAGAGGAAATGTTTGGTAAATATTACACATTTTTGCAAGCAGGCTACTGTAATGAAATAAAATTTCTTTTTTATCTCTTCTATCCATGCCTCCATAAATCTCACTAAATGACTAGGAGGGCCTATGCATATAGTTCATGTATAACACAAACAGAAGGGATTAGTCCATTTTAGTTGCCACTCCCCTGGCTATAAAGATGAGCCATCTCAGAAGCAGAAACAGAGAATTCCAAGGGTCAGAGTAGAAAAGGAGCCACCAGGGGAGCACATTTGAAATCCCTGCCTGAATACAGAGGTCTGAGGGGCTGGCCCCAATCTCAACTAGGTGGACAGCCCCTCTCTCTCCCCCCTCTCCCCTCACAGAAAAATTCACTTCAGAGAACAGCACTGAAGCTACAGCTCCAGGAGAGAGACATGTCTGATCAGAGCACACAGGGGCAAATGAAGGGGGAGGAAGAGAGAGAGTGAGCACATCCTGGGCCACCAAGCCTTGAGGACGATATCCCTGCTCAGAACAGCCAAAGCACAGAGAGGACCATAGGGTGGCCCCACCACGAGACATGATGCCCCTCACTGACCCATAGCACTATGGGGAACAACACTGGAGACACAGTGCGGTAATTGCACCCAATTTGACCCCACCACACTGAGGTGAAACACTAAGGGCATGCAACAGAACAGCAAGGGGAACAGAGCAACGAAGTCCCCAGGGAATACCAAAAATAGACTTTGGGGCCAGAGTATAGCACCCCATTGGATCAGAAAACACTCCTAAAGGTCAACAAACAGACCTTGAACTATTTATAGGCTTTTCTCTTTTTTTGCGGTTGGTTTGTTGATGTTGTTGTTTTGTTTTCTTTTGTTGCTTTGTTTTACTCTGTCTTGTTTTTTGTGTGTGTTATTATCTCTGCAGGTGCATCTACATTAGATATGCAAGATAAAAAATCTGGAGGAGAAAACAATGGATCAACAGTTCGAGGGGGGCATGGGAGAGGGGGAGGTGGGAGAAAGGAAGTGGATGTTAACAAACCCAGGAACAAGGGAACAAGTGATCCAAAATTGATGGTGAGGAAGCTGTAGGAGGCCTGGTAGGGCTTGATCAAGGGCAATGTAACTGAGAGGAATTACTGAAACCCAAATAATGACTGAACATGATAGTGGGACAAGAGCAAAGTAAAAGGAAATGGAGGAAAGAACTAGGAGGCAAAGGAGGTATTTATAGAGGTCCAAATACAGGCATGTACATATGGAAATATGTTTATATATGATGATGAGGAACTAGATCTATGTGCATATATTTATAGGTTTAGTATTAAGGTAGCAGAACTTGTTCTTCAAAATTTATAGGTTTGATTTTGATCATAAGCATTTAATACTTGGGAAGCCAACATAGAAACTCGCATTTCAAACATCTTTGAGAGAAATGAAGGAGCCCCGATTGCATAGTGGTTACCTGTTGGGTTGTTGATGGCAAGGTCAGTTCCAAACCACCAGCCGCTCCACAAGAGACAGACAGGGCTTTTGACTCCTGTAAATAATGACAATCTCAGAAACTCACAGGGGCAGTTCTATACTGTCCAATAGGGTTGCTCTGAGTCATCCTTTACTCCATAGCAGTAAGTCTTTTGTTTTTCGTTTTGGTAGAAATGGTTTCCTTGGCATTTCAAACCAGGTGATTTTAAAAGACAGAACTGCCATTTTAAAAGAAGATAGGAATTAAGGGAAAGCGCACAATTGATGTGTGAGATGAAGAGTTAAAGAACCACATAGAAGATTTCACAGGGTAATTTGAAAAGACAAAGTAAACCATTAAGATGAAATATACAAACACCTAGAATTAGAAATGGAAGAACACACTCAAATTTCTCAAGCTGAAAGAACTAGAGGAAAAAAATTAAGTCTTGAGTTGCAATGTTGAAGGATTCTATGTGCAAAATAATGAACCATACGAAAGCATCAAGAGCATATGAAAGGAATATACAAACGCACTCTACCAAAAAGAAGCAGGTCAGTGTTCAGTCATTTCAAGCAGTTGTACATGTGTAAGAATCAATGATACTAAAGAAAGAAATCTAAGCTGCCCTGTAAACAGTGCCCAAACAAAACAAAGCAAACTCACTAACACTGAGTCAATTGCAAATCACAGTAACCATATATAAGGTTTCTGAGTCCGTGAATCTTTGTGGTAGCAGACAACCTCATCCTTCTCAAATGGAACAACTGGTGGATTTGAACCACTGATCTTTGGATTAGTAGTCTACTGTTTACCCAATAGCATCACTTCGCTCCAGAAACTGATGGCATAGCAATTGAGATGTTTCAACAAACATATTTAATGATGTAAGTTCCCACTTATCTGTGCTAAGGAATTGGGAGACAGCTAACTGGTCAACCAACTGGAAGAGATCCATATTTGTGCCCATTCAAAGCAAAGGTGACCCAACAGAATATGGGAAGTATCAAACAATCTGATTGTTATTACACACAAGTAAAATTTTGCTGAAAATATTTTTAAACAATGGTTGCAGTAGCACATTGGCAGAGAATTGCAGAAATTTGAACTGAATTCAGAAGAGAACATGAAATGAAAGATATTGTGATGTTAGATGAAAGCAGAAAATACCAAAAAGATATTTACCTGTGTTTTATCCACTGTGCAAAGACACTAGACTATGAATCACTGTAAACTATATATGACATTGCAAAGAATGCACATTCTAGTTATGCTCATGAAGAACATACAAGTAGACCAGGAGCAGTGATTTGAATGGAACAAGGTATATTGCATGGTTTAAAAGCAGGAAAGGTGTGTGTAAAGTGTACATTTTTACTATAATTATTTAATCTATGAGATAGTTTATTGTGCCAGCCTGGCTGATAAACGCAGGTGGGATTGACTGAGGGGCGGAGAGATGGATGGCTTGGTGAGCCTTGCCTTTCTTGTCTCTCGCTCTGTGATCATTGGACCAGTGTGCGGCTGCCTTGCTTGTTCTGTGCCTCAATTTAAAGACTACACTGCCTGTGGGACGCCTAGCCTGTGGACTGTGTCACTGTAAGTTGAGGTCCCTTTAAGACATCTCTGGAGCTGGGGACTGGTGGTTGGTGACCTGCCTTGTGATTGGCTGCTGTGCTGACATAGCCTAGCTCTCTCTACAAATAAGGAAGATCTGGCATCAGACTAGACTTGAAGGACTGCTAGTCTCTCAACTTTCTCTCACGGACGTGAGTTGCACTAAGCCATTTATAGTGCTTTCTAATTTAACTGTTTATTTCTTGTATTGTATATTTATTTGTATATGATTTAACAGTTCATTTCTCATTATATATCTAATTATCTTTATAAATAAATATATTATATTATCAGGAATTTGGTTTTATCTCTCTAGAAAACCCTGACTAACACAATCTATATGCTGAACAAATAATGCAAGAAGATGGCCTCTATAAAGAAAAACATAACATCAAAAAGGAGGAAGACTCATTGATAACATGTGGCATTCAGATTAAAGATAGCTTTGTTTTCTGAAACATGAAGAGGGCTTGGAACAAGCGATGATGACCTTTCAAAGTCTCCACTTTTTGTATGGGTTATTCCTCAACATAAAACAAACATCAAACAATTGGACCAGTAAGCAACATCATGATAAATGAAGACAAGATTGACGTGATCAAGGATTTTCTTTCTTGGATGTATAATGAATTCCCATGAAAGCTGCAGTCAAGAAATCAAATAATGTATTGCATTGCATAGGTCTCCTACAAAAGACCTCTTGATGTGTTATGGGTAAAAAACATCACTTTGAGGAGTAAGGCGGGCCTGATTCAAGTCATGGCATTTTCAATCACCTTAGATGCATATAAAAGGTGGACAATCAGTAGGGATGACCAAAGAAGGATCAATGTATTTGAACGATGATATTGGATAAATAATATTGACTATACCATGGAATTCCAGAGAACAAACACATCTTTCTTGCAAGAAGTACACGGAGACTTCAAAACGTTTGTGGAGAAAATGGAATAGAAAGATCATTGACTTTTTCTACCAAGTTTTAAAAGCCCCCTCGTACAGCCAGAAGCACCTTAGAAGAGAGGGCTATGAGATACTATCTCACGTACTTCAGACATGTTATTAAGAAGGACCAATCCACTGAGAAGGGTGTCATGTTTGATAAAATAAAGGACCAGCAAAAAGTGATGTGGAACCTCAGCTAGTTGGATTGAAATATCAGTTGGAACCATGGGTTCAAACATAGCAACAACTGAGAGGATGACACAGGACTGGGACAATGTTTCGCTCTAACACTAAGGGGTCGCAATGAGCAAGAACCAGCTCACTAGCACCTAACCACAACCTTAAAACAAATGTTCTTTTGTTGTTGGAGCCAGACAATAAGAAAACTTTTGCCATGTCACTGCCTGACAGAGAGAGAATACAAAAGAGAGTTCACTGATTACACACAAGCAATATATTCACTAAGAAGTTTGAAAATGTGTATGGAAAACTCACTAAACATATGGCACACTGGAGCATTCATCAACTACTACTACTACTAATCCTTGTGAGTGAGGAGTATTGTATTTCTAATGTTATCACATTGAAATATTCAAAATATCCAGCTCTCAGTAAAAAGTTACAAGGCATCTAAAGAAACAGAAATATTGCCAATTCAAGTGGAAAAAGGAAATTGACAAAAATCAACCCTACAGGGCAGTGGACGTACTAAACGAAGCCATTCAACTACCTGGAATATGCTCAGAGAGCTAAAGGAAGCCCTGGACACTGATATTAAGGAAATCAGCTCACCAACGTATAAAATGGAGGGAATATGAAAAAAGAGAGAAATTATAGAAAGGAAAAAATAGAATTTCTGTAGCTGAAAGCAAGGCTGAATTAAAATTTTACTAAAGAATTGAACAGATTCCGGCAAGCAGAAGAATCAGTGAACAGAAAGATACACCAATTGAAATTAACCAGCCTGAGGAGAGGAGCAGAATAGAGCGTCAGGACCTAGCATACCAGTATCCTCATCAAAGGAGTCGCAGAAGGAAGGACATTGAATAAGAAAGACTGAAGAAGAAGTGGCACACTAGAATTGTGGTGTTGAAGAAAACGATTGAAGGTCCCATGGATTGCTAAAAGGACAGAGCCATCTGTGTTGGAATAAATACGGCCAGAGGGCTCCTGAGAGACCCCACCTTGCATATTTTGGACATATTGTCAAGAGGGACAATTCCGTGGAGTAGGACATCAGGCTTAGTAAAGTTGAGGGGCAGCAAAAAAGAAAACGTCTCTTCAGGTGATGGATTGACAGTGTCTATAAGCATGGGAACAAATGTGAGGCTGGTGGGGGGCCAGGCAGTGGCTCGTTCTGTGTTTTGTGGGTCGTTGTGGGTCGGAACCATCTGGCTGACACGTAACAGCAACAACAGCAGAAGAAAGCAAGAGGGCACTGTGGGGGGTAAGAAGAACACTGGCAAATATGTAAAGATATAATTGTCAAAACTTTTCCAAATTTGAGATAAGACATTAATTTTAAAGAAACTTTGCATTTTTGTTTTGCACTGGACCGTCTGAATTATGTTGCTGATCCCATCATGGTGAATAGAAAATTCTTTTTGTTCAGAATAATAACTGATGCTTCTAAAATGGTCTTATTATTCAGAAAACACTAACTATGGCTAGACATATCCTTTTCAGAAGAATGAGAAATATACATTTCAGAAACATCTTACCAGATGTGATGTAAATAAATGGAATTTTGACTTTCAACAAGTAAGCTTTAGCTATCTGGAAAAGCCACTTATAACACACAAGTGACTGATAAATAAAATGTTGTTATACTTTTACAGTAACAATTTTTTTTAAAACTACATAAGTTGTTGGAATAATTAAGGGTTGGGTAATAGTTAACATTGTTCCAATCTGGGGGATTATGGAGTAAAACTTTTGGAACTATGTTTTCTGCAGCATATTACTGGTATGATATACAGGAAATGACTAAGTGTGACACTTTGGAGAAGTTACTTAACCTCTCTAAATCTAACTTTCCTTGGTTGTAAAATAAACATGACAGATAGCTGACAAATCCATGTTGAGGATCAAGATGGCAACATTGTGTCCTATGAAAGACACTGTAAACATCCCTTTCCCTGGTCTCCTTTAACTACTTACTGAGCACCTTCTATGAGTTATATATTTTTCTAAGACCTGTGGAAGCAGCCAAATTAGAGCCCAGTTCTCAAGGAGATTATATCCTGGTTGGAAAAAAAAAAGACAATAAACATGGAGATATATATATATATATATTTGATATATGCATGTTTATTGTCTCTCTCTATCTATCTATCTATATATATATATTTGATATAAAGTCAGGCTAAATTAACTCTGGTTATATGGGGAGTGCTTGTTACTGTTAGATGCCTTTGACTCGGTTCCTTGAGCACTAAAGAGATGCCTTTGAGTTGTAAGCAAAGATGTCATTTTGAGCACTAAAGCGCATTGACTTACACAGTGGTATTTTCTATACCATCATATGCATGGGAAAGCTGGACAATGAATAAGGGAGACAACAGAAGAATTGGCGCGCTTGGATGATGGTGTTGACAAAGAATATTTAATAGACCATGGACTGTCAGAAAAGCAAACAAGTCTGCCTTGGAGAACCTAAAGGCTGGTGCTGCTTAGAAGTGAGGACTGTGAGACTCTGTTCCGTGTACTTTAATGTCATTTCCTGGAAAAGAAAATGCTTGGTAAGTAAAGGGTCAGTGATAAAAAGGAAGATAGTCAAAGAGATGGATTAACGCAACGGCTGCAACAATAAACGTAGAGAAAACAATTGTGTGGCTGGGTTGGCATCTTGGAGTACTTTGTTCACAGGAAGCATAATCAACTCAATGACATCTAACAACAAAACAAGGATGTGTTTCATGATGGGAGTCTATATTTTCTAGCATTAGAAATGTACCCTTTGGAACATTTATATTCACCTTTATTTATTAGAAGTCTGAAGAATGATTGCAATTTTAAAAACGAAACAGGACAAAAACTTGTTTCACCTTGTTTAACATGGAATTTCCTAACCTTATTTGACCGTAGAATGTTTTTATTTGGGGTGGCAGTTTGCTAGAACATCTATAATCATTCCTATCAATAACATAAAAACACCCAATCTAATTACTGTGTTGATTCTTTCCACATTTCCCAAAATCTTTCTTTGACGTGTAGATGTTAGATTTTCAGGTAGGAAGAGCAGGGCCTCTTCTGGGGCTCAAGCATCTTTCTTCAGGTGAGTTCCAAATGGAAACATTTTAGATTGCACTGTTTTTATCAGTTTTCGTAGTATATTAGGAGGCAAATGTTATTTGCACTATATTGGTTTATAGTTGTCTTTTTAAACCTGTGTTCCTAATCCAGAGATATTTTATGTACTAACCAGAAAGATATTTTTTCCTCTTGACATTTGGAATGTGGGTAAAATTCTATGTTAAAATCATCTCCTAAATACCTATCTTTTTCTTAACATTGAAAACAGTAGGATCATGAACTCTATTGATAATATGCAGCTAATATAGGTGAGAGAAACTGAGTTTTAACCCAGAGAACACATATCTATATGTTTGTAAATGTCACAGCTCCTTAATTAAAATCTCAACTTGGCTATTGGACTTGTCATGTGGGATCAACAGTGAAGGCTCAAATATCCCAGGTTGTTATAGAACAACAATATTTTTTCTTTCTCCTTCTATGACTTGGGATTGCCCAAATGTCAAGAAGAAAAACATATCTCATTTTGTTTTTAATATTTTTGGTAGAGAGGAGTAATAATAATAATGAATATTGTTATGCCTGGTAGCAATTGGTAATGTTTGTGACATTACGGTAGACATGATATGACTTACACACAGCTTAATCTTAAGATTTTAATAAAGGAAAAATTGTAGGAAGTGTAGTGTATCATCACACTTAAAGTAGCCAATTAAATTAGTCTCCTGATGCAGGCAACTTTATAAACTCATTTATCACACAAGTTGGCTTGGTCTAACCTTTCCAACCCTTCTTGGTTAAGGCTGGTGGCAATTTCTCAGTAGCAAGATTATTGGTGGTTTATGATAGAGCTTCTTCTCCACTTTGATTTTCCTTCTTTTCTGCAGATTCTTGTGTCACCTCCTCAGAGTCTGGAGCCCCATGTACACATCGACATGAACACAATGCTTTCAGGAAGGATGTGGGAAGCTGTAGCTTACTGTCCAAACTGATTATCCATATCCAAACAACTTATGAAGGCATTTCCCCTCAATGTGGAGAATTTCTCTTGTTCAATAAGTAGAAGAGTGCTGATTATCCCTTGAAGTTTGGCATACTCACACACACATGTGTCAATCCTATTGTTATTGTTGAACTATTATTCAAGTTCATGAACACTAATACATTTTCCCTCTATTTTAATTCTGATTCCTACATGTTAAATGGACACCTGTTTGCCGTATGCAATATTAACATAAAGTACTTGTTCAGCTATTTGAGAATCTTTATCAACAAATTTTCATGGTTTTGGCAACGCCTGTTTTATTAGACTAGTCTCCTGTGGATTTCTGAGATACAAATATAATTCACTTAATAGAATGGTGGCCCTTTCTGTTGCTTGCAACTATGAATCCTGATGTGGATAATGTTGAAAACACAAAATGCTATTATACCACATGTTAATAATGGTTATTAATAGGTGTGGAGGATGACAGATAATGGTAATCAATTTCATTTTTCTTATGTGAATTTTCTTAAAATATTAGCAAAGTGTATTGCCTTTGTACTCAAGACAAAACAAGTTTTTAAATGTGAGATTGTTTTGGATTCCTTGTATCCTTAATAGTTGAAAAGCAATTACTTGACTACTCAAAGAATCCATTTTGCTTGCATCAGAATGAAGTATTGACTTTGACCTTATCCGGAGCCAGTCATAAGTATGGAAGTAAGAGCAGAATCATTATAATTTATTAAAAATCCTGAGACTGACTTTTACCTAGCAATCCTAATCTACACACATTTTAAATTGTTTTAGGGTTTGATAATTCTTTGAAGAATGGCTTGTGGCAATTAAACTTTGTTGGAAGCTTAAACACCCTCTGAAACATTGGAGAACTTATTGTTAGCATCGATGCTTATAAATGTGTGAGCAAACACACAGGAAGGCTGCTCTGTGGGTTCTTTGTTGGTTTCTCTTAACCAGACATCCCAACAGTTTTGTGAATGTGAATAATAACCCATCAGTGACGCATGCAGTTGGCCTGAGTGGGTACCAGGAGGGTCTGAGTAGCAGAGTAGAATGTATAAAGCTTCTTTCCTTGCAACTATCAAGAAAAAGTCCACCATTGTTATAAAGTAGCTAAGGCCTTATTCTTCTCTGTGGTGGCACTCTGAGGGGGTGTTCCACCCTCACAGTTAGGAAACTGCCTGCTTTGGATCACGGGTGAGAGAACAAAATTACATGAGCTAATGGTCTCCTGCCACTCCATCAATACTACTCAAAGAGAAGTCAAGAAAGCGCCATCAATCCCCATCAGTTTTGTTACCAGGCTGCTACAACCGTTGGAGTGTTAGAGCCACAATGATCATGCCAACTGCGAAAGCATAGCATCTTACAGTAGAAGAAGAAGGAAATGTATTCGGACAGACTTGGCGTTAGATTAAAATTTAACCAGCAATAAGCTGCCTGATTTGCAGAAGTCACTTGATCTCTCTGAGTCTTACTTTTGAGACCAACAGAAGAAAGCAGATAAAAGACACAACCCACGGAGTTCAAGGAGATAATGGGTGTAAATGGACACCTGTTTGCCGTATGCAATATTAACATAAAGCACTTGTTCAGCTATTTGAGAATCTTTATCAACAAATTTTCATGGTTTTGGCAACGCACCTTTCTTTCTGGAGAATGATTAGAAGGTAACTACAGCCTTTTACCAGATTTGAGAGATTTAAAGAAAGTAACTATCTTATTGCTAAAATGATGCCACTAAATATGTATCATTATAAGACTCACTCGCTTTGCTTCTGTGAGTCCCAACTTTAAGTCAGGGGGTCTGAGTACTTGGTGAGGTGAATCCCAGGTCACATGCTCACCAAGCTGTAAGGGAGTGGTTATGAAGAGCCTCTGAATTTCTTGCCTCTGTAAAGGTAGGGCAGCCTGTAGAAAACATGATGGGAAATTCCCCAAACTTGGGAAGAGAGTTAGATGCTGAGTAGTAAATTCCTGCATGATGCTTGCCACAATGAAAGCATAATGCTTTATATATCTTCATGAGCTGCTTGTTGCTGAAACATTAAGTCCTAACTATGTTCCTAAAGCATGCACTATTTTACAAATTGAGATTTTTCAATGGCTCTTAGTTTCATCCGTGCATAACATGTGTGATATTATCTGTTCTATAGGGCTTGCGAAGCACGGCATCGACAGAAGTAAAAGCATGGATTATTAGTGCAAGATTATCTGACTTGTGTGCCTAGCTTCAGTTAGCAATGGGCAGGGGAAAGTGAGCCACATGAGCTCGGGCCCTCCTTACTGGGGCCCTGCCAGAGAGGGACTCGTGACCTGAGCGGGGCAAGATGGACTGGAAAGGGCAGGATGAAGAGCTGTCTTTGGAAGGGAATCCAGTCCAGCGGTTCAGAACAGCCGGAGTCCAGCCAGTAGACATTCACTATTGGAACATGATGCCTAACAAAGGGTCCTCAAACTGTTGGCATGCCAAGAGTGAGCATCAGTCCTTGTTCTGGGGCTCGGGAATAGCCTTTGAGGTAAAAAACAAGCAGATCACTTAAGTTCAGGCTTCAGAACGAAGATCCACATTCCGTTTCCGCTGGCCAACAGCATGGTACTGAATACCAGCCTCAATTTCCTTAAATTCTCCCTAAATAAGGCTGGGCCTGGGAAGATCAGCTATAGGAGCTAGATTGACAGAGTATCTGGAGATGGAGCCCAGGGACCCTCCGTGAAGACA
The DNA here is from genome assembly GCF_000313985.2 of Echinops telfairi. NCBI lineage: Eukaryota > Metazoa > Chordata > Mammalia > Afrosoricida > Tenrecidae > Echinops > Echinops telfairi. Next base: position 68,800,873 of record NW_022111373.1, on the reverse strand, counting down.
GCTTGAGGGACTGGTAATAAGGTCATGGGAAAGAAAATCTATTAGCTCAGGTTGTCCATCTGGGTGTCCAGAAGTCAGGCTGGGAAGAAAAGGCAGAGAGATACAGAGTCGAACAGAAGAATTCCATAGGAGGGCTCTGAGGAAAACGTTCCATCTATCTAGTCTCTGTTGGCTCTTCTCAAGCTGCATAGATAAATATACGTGCTTTGTTTTTCCTGTGGTTGTCGTTAGTTACTGTTGCGTTTGCCCTGACTTATGGTGACCCCACACAATGGAAAGAGACGTTGCCTGGTGCTGCACACTCTTCACAATTGCTCATGTGCTATAGCCCCTTAGGATAGCCACCCTCTGATGCCTTCTAACCTCGGGGGTTCATCTTCTAGCACCGTCAGGCAATATTCTGTTGCCACCCCTCGGGTTTTCATTGACCAATTTTTGGAAGTAGATCACCAAGCTTTTTTACCTAGTCTGTCTTAGTCTGGAAGCTCCACTGAAACTTGTCCACCATTGGTGACCCAACTGGTATGTTAAACACCAGTGACACAGCATTTGGCATGATAACAGGCAACCCACCAAGCATGAAAAACTACAGAGTCAAAAACCACCTAAGGAGCAAGCATCGTGAAACACGAGAAATAAAAATTCTACTCCATGTAATTTTTGAAATTTAATTCCATGGAAATTTAGTCACAAGAATATCATTTGCTGTTTTGAGAATGATGATGGCAACAAATGTACAAATGTGCTTGATACCATGGATGCATGTATGGATTGTGATAAGAGCTATATGAGCCCCCGATAAAATGATTAAAAAAAAAAAGAATATCATTTGCAAGAATGGGTGAATGGCAAGTTTTGTATTGATGAACAAGAGATAGCACTGCATTGACCATAAAATAATTATGGTTCCACCACTCACCCACATCCATGAGGGGCATATTGACTCGGCTGCAGACTGGCTGCAGACTGACTATGGACCTGGCGAAAAATTGCCTTACCATAAATTATCGTCATCATTCCTTGAGAAGCTGTGCCCATTGCCTGCGACCATTGGACAGACCTACCTTTTAAAAATAGATGTGTGTTTGCACTCTTGAAACTACCTATTTTCTGATTCTTTGTCACAGCCAGCCTAGTTTCAGCTGATGGTAAAAAGAGGTTTTGGAGGTTTTCCACCACAAGGTTATTTAAAGTTCTTTGAGCTGCCGCCAGACCTTCATTTAGCATTTTAATAAACTTCCTGGGCCAAGGAGTAATTTTCCTGTATCCTCTTTGTCCTCAGCATGAAGTAATAGTACAAAAAAGGGTCATCATTTTTAGGCCAGTCATTTGCATGAATTATAAAATTATCCTTGTGAACAACTAGCTATAAGTAAGGTCCAGGACACAGAGGAGCGGGGACAGGCTTCTGTCTGTGGTTCACATCTGAAAGAGGGGCCATCGACCCATCAAGGATTTGAGAAAGTGTCTACAGAAACATGTTTTACACTGATAGCTGAAAAGGACATTATAAGAGACTGCACATGCAGTCACGTTATAGCAAGATAACCAGAATTAAATCGCCCAGACATTTGCTTCCTTACGGGGTCCTTATCTGAAGCTTCTCTAAAGGCAGAAGCACCAATAGACTCACGTGTTTACAAGGCGATATGGAAATCAGCCTCCCAGACAGTGAGTTGTTAGGATCCCAGAGAATTTTTCTGGAACCTGCATCTCTGGTTTCTTGGGTGCACTGTGATGTCATTTTCAGTTTCTAGGCATTGAGCCAAAACTCAGTTTCAGGAAAATAATTGCAAAAATGTTTAAATAATGTGCATGAGGTTTGTGAAAGCAAAGGAAAGGCTGCCTGCTCCATTCCCAAAGGAGAGTTCAACACACAATCAATGTTAGGCCGCAAAACACTGTTTAGACAGAATAATTATCAGCCCTTTCCCTTCTCTTTCATTATTGAACTGAGGCCTAGCCCCTGTGAGGGTTTCACCTGGCATAGGGAATGCTGTTGTTGCTAAGTCTCCTGTATGGATGTTCAAACAGTCTAAGGAGATTCACAGTTTACTATATTGGCTCATTCATGGGCATTCTTTGACATGACATTGCTTGTATGCCGTGATTAGCTTGCTTTGTTCTGTTTCTCTTTAGGTGATCGTCATGTATGATGAAATTATATAGGATGGTTTCAAAGTATTCAAAGTGGAGAATTTTTTGAAAACGTATCCCTCTGCTGAGTCCAGTTCATTTGTCGTTGACTCCCTGAAACTGAGCTCAAAGCACCCTATTGGTCGGGCCATCAGAGCAACACACACAGGGCGTGATGGGTCACAACGGGATTAAGGCGGAAGGAGTGAAGCTGTGCTTAACCGGTATTAAAGCTATCAATGCCCAAATTACAGAACAATTACTTATTTCTTTAGGGAACTTTTTACAGTATTATTTGAATTGAATAAAGTTAATTTAAAGAAGATTCTTGAAATGAGATGATCTGATTTAATGAGACGTGGCTACTTCATACTGGTTTTGATAGTCCAGGAATGGGTACATTGAATAAGGAGCATTGCTAGAGCGCTGGGAGTCCCTGGAGTTTGTAAAAAGGCTAAGTCACTCGGCTATTAACCCAAGGGTTGGTGGTTAGAGTCCACCTAGAGGTGTCTAGGAAAAAAGCCTGATGATTCACGTATGAAAAAAGCTGCCATTGAAAATCCTGAGAACCAGAGTCGCACTCTGACACACATGGTTACCATGAGTCAAATGGACTTGACAGCAACTGGTGCTGGTGGTAATGTTACTGATTAGAGTGTAGACAAAATACAATGTTATATGTCCCTTTACACATACACAGGAACCCTGATGGTGTAGTGGGAGAAAGAGGAGAGAGAAGGCTTTCTACTCGTGTAAGGGATTTGCTGTCTCAGAAACCAACAGAGGCAGTACTGCTCTGCCCTATAAGGTCACTCCTTATGGGCTGGAATTGATTGAATGGCAGTGGGTTTGAGTTTGAGTCTTACACATACACACATGGCTGGTGCACAGTCACTGTGGAGTTCGCTCTTCCTGTGACTTAGGGCAGGGAATATTGCATACATGCATAGATTGAACTAATGAAAAGATGGTTGGATGCGTTTAGTCATAAAAAGAAACTTATATCAGCAATTGAAATGTCTGATCCCATGCACGAGTTAAAACTTGAGATACTGATGTGAACTAAATTGTTTTTTCCCCACCTTGGGCCTCCCGTGGGAAAGGGGGAGAAACTGAGTGCTTCCCTCCTTACTCTTCCCTAGCACTACTAGTCATGACTTTCCCCCAGAAACAGGGTGCGGATGAGGGAAAAAACATGGGCTAAGGAAACAGGGGACTTGCCAGGAATGATGGGTGCTGTTCCAAGCTGGTGTTTGGACTTTTCAGATCTGGTAACTTTTCAGATATACCCTCTCTGTGTGAGGGAAATCCAGCCCCTAACACATCATCATGGTCTGGTAGGCACAATTGTACAGTGATAATAGGTAAAGGTTATAGTAAAGTCTTACAGAGCATGAGATATAGAAGAGAGATTCAAATAATGGAGTCAGACACATTTCATGGTAGCAATGCTCACCTCATCTTCACTTGGTGGTCTACGTGGAGAGAGAGAGTTACTTAATGCTAACCAAGGCTTTTATATTCTCTGGGGACATGCAAGCCCTCTAATTACAGGTGAAGACATACGTCACAGGAAAGGGTTGTGCTATAGGTAATACAGTAAAGGGAGAGGGGTGATCCAGGGGTATACACACAATAGGATGAGGAGGGATTGGGGGTATACATGTGGCAAGATGGGCGGATCCTAGAATCAGGATGGCAGCCTAACTTTGGATGTCACTGAGCTGGTTTGACCTGTTCCTGGGCTCAACTATAGAAACCATTATCAGTAGTGTGTGAACCCCACCTACAGGAACCATGCCTTTGGTCACAAGCTTTTAGGGAGAAGTAGCCCATTGTTCTTGACAGCAGGGAACAGGCTTACCCATGATGGGATCAGACAGTCCTCTGGCAACTGACTGCCTTCTGGGAGGGTGTCTCAAAACATCTGACCTTCCACCATATGCTGGCAAAAAGCCCCTAATGTTTGGCATGTCTTTGGGGGAGACAAAGCTGGGGGAAGTCTCTTTATAATCCCACATCTCTCATGGGCACATCTGTGGATTTTCATCTTTTGCATTGGGTCTTTTCGGATTCCTCTATCTATTATCCCCTGCATGTCTAGCAAAATACATCTATCTTATATGCTAAGATCTCTTCCAGGTAGTCTTTATAAATCTAATCGTAGGCAATTCTGGCCTGATTTGCTCCTTCCTGGCTTAATCTGACCCCTAAAATACTGACTATGATTGATACTATAGGTAATACTCTGTCCTCTGTGGCTACAAGTAGACTGAGCTAGTATTTTTCTAGGTTTGTATCAGAAATGTAGTCCCTGTACTATAAAGAACATATAAGACCTTCTCTAAGAGGTCCCAGAAGACCCCCCCTCACAGAGGAGAAAAGGAAGCCTCTCCTCTCGAGTCCCAGACTCACAGTACAACACTTTCCAAATATACCTGCTGGCTTCATTGTGCCAACCTTTTTTTTTTTTTGGAAGGGAGAGGGGTTCTTATATAAGTCCTGCTTAGATGACTGACCCCACAACTCACTTTGGAATGCTGCTTTAGGTGAACTTCAGGATTATCACAAATGAGTATGCAATTGGTACTCTACACAAAAATTCCTTTTAAGGGGGTGAGAAAAGGCTGAAAATCATCCCTTGCTTCCTTGGCTATAGAATGTACCAGAACTGCCTTATTATTATTTCATCTACATAGTGGTGGAGTCTTTTTGCTAATTACTATAAAGGCATCTCTTGTCTGAGAGCCAGGATTTATGGGATTAGACATTTCTCTGTATGGAATCCATCTACAGATACCAATGATACCTGTTAGTAACAGGTTGGTAACAACTGATAAACAGTTGTTTACTAACCATATGGTTACCAACCATAGCAGTTAGTAACAACTCCTAAACAGCATATCAGAAATAATCAAGACCTCAAAGGATACCCATTCTAATCTACGACTTCTTATTAGGACAAAATATCAGATTTTTAAAAGTTGAGGTATTTTTTCAACACATGTGCCAAGACACTTAAATGAGAGAAAGAATGGGTTTTTCACCAATGGTTCAGGGACAACTGATTGTGCACATGAGAAAGAATGAAGTGGTTGGAGCCCTACCTCACACCATATGCAAAAATTAAACCAAAATGAATTACAGACATAAATGTCAGAATTCAGAGTGTGAGACATAAAACTAGATCTTCATGACCTTGGATTAGGCAACAGTTTCCAAGATATGATACCAAAATCATAAGCAATGTAAGAAAAAGCAAATCTATAGAAAGAGAAAGTAGATTACTAGTTGTCCAGGGTCGGGTTTTCTTCTTGAAAGCTAATACATTTACTAAATGGCCACTAAGGGCGAAGTACCACTCTAAGCCTTGAAAAGACAATTGTGGGGGAAAGTGGCCTTCTTTTTGAGATTATAACATTTTTACAAAATTAATTACGGTGACAATTGTACAAATGTATCTTTCACCAATGAGTAGAGGTTAGCTGTGGCTCTTCTAAGGAAGGCTTTATCAGGCTGAGAAAGTTTTCTTCTATTGTTAAGTTTTTTTGAATGTTTTATCATAAAAGGATGTTTTTTAATCTGTGTAGAGCTGATCATTTGGTTTAATCTGGTATACTATTATGAAGGGTACTATGTTGATTTATTTTTGTATGTTAAAGCAATCCTTCATTCCTGGGAGAGATTGTACTTGGTTATAATACATCTTACTTTTTTACATTACTAGATTCAGTTGGCTAGTATTTCATTGAGGATTTTTGCTTTGATACTTGAAAATCCCTTTAACTGCTAGATATTTTCTCTCAGTCTTTTTCTCCTTCTAATTGTGCCTATTGTGTCTTTCACTGAACAATGTTTTCTAGATTTATTGTAACCAAACTGGTTAGTACTTTTCCTACAGTTT
>NW_022111373.1:68793292-68794540 GCF_000313985.2 Echinops telfairi | reverse complement strand
GGGAGGGTAGAGGGAGAGTGGATTGGAAAGAGGGAACCGATTACAGACTAATAGAAGGTTATGAGATATGATGACCAGGAAAAGCCCCTTCTAGGATGACGCATTTGCATTGAACCCATAGCAATGAGAATTACGTTAACTGAGGAGCCAAGACTAGAACGTTCTGGGCAGAGGTGCCAGCATAGGCAGAAACTCCGAGGTAGGAGCAAGGTTTGTGTGTTCAAGCAACAGAAAGAAAGCTGCTGTAGTGGAGTAAGAGAATGAGAAGGAGAGAATAGAAGTAGGTAAGGGCAGTAAGTTAGGTTGGGGCCAGATCATTTGGGGACTTTCAGGTCACATTAAAGAAGCCAATGGAATTTTCAAAGCAAGAAAGCATCTCATCCAATCTATGTATTTAATAGCTGCCTTTAATTACTTGGTGGAGAATGAAATTATAATGACTTGGACTGAGGCGGTGCACACAAAGCTGGAGAGAAATGGATGGGTTAGGGATGTAATTGAGGACAATGACAGCAGCGCAGGACTCCTGGTAGCTTATAACTTGGGCTGTTGCCCTCAAGGTCAGCAGTGTAAACCCACTAGCTGCTCCTTGGACAAAAGATGAGGCTCTTTTCTTCTGTAAAGATTTACAGACTCAGAAACCCCTAGGGTCAGTTCTGATCTATCCTATACGATCATTATGAGTCAGAATTGACTTGATAACAAGTTGGTTTTTGTTTTGTTTTGTTTAATGTGGTGAAGAAAACTGATGGTGCCCGGCTAGGATCCTTGTAATCGGTTCCCCCTTTCCAATCCACCCTCCTTCTACCCTCCCAGTATCGCCACTCACACCACTGGACCTGTAGGGACCATCCTCCCTGGATTCCCTGTGTTTCCAGTTCCTATCTGTACCAGTGTACATCCTCTGGTCTAGTCAGACTTGTAAGGTAGAATTGGGGTCAAGATAGTGAGGAGTGAGGAAGCATTAAAGAAGTAGAGAAAAGTTACTATATTGCACCCTGATTGGCTCATCTCCTCCCTGAGACCCTTCTGTAAGGGGATGTCCAGTGGCTTACAAATGGGCTTTGGGTCTCCATTCCACACTCCCCCATCATTCACTATGATATGATTTTTTGTTCTGCTGATGTCTGATACTTGATCCCTTTGACACCTCGTGATAGCACAGGCTGGTGTGCTTCTTCCATATGGGCTTTGTGGCTTCTGAGCTAGAGGGCTTCTTGTTTACCTTCAAGCCTTTAAGACCCCAGA
>NW_022111373.1:68784260-68792471 GCF_000313985.2 Echinops telfairi | reverse complement strand
ATAATAACATGCACAAAAACAAGACAGAGCAAAACCAAGCAACAATATACAGCAAAACAACAACAACAAACCACTGACAAAGAGCAAAACAAAACACAAGAAAGAAAAGCTTGTAGTTAGTTCAAGGATCATTTGTTGGCCTTTAGGAGTGTTTTACAGTCCAGTCTGTTGGGGCACCAGACGACTCATACTCTTAACCATCCAATTACACTCCCTCTCAAGCAGTAGTACAAGGAGGGATTAGTCCCTCCAAAAGAACATCGCTTGTTAGAGTATCATGCAAAAAGAGGAAGACCCTCAAAGAGATCGATTCATGCAGTGGCTGCAGGCAACAAGGGCATCAAATATGCCAGCAATTTTGAAGCTGGTGTATGTTGTACATAGGGTTCCCATGTGTCAAAATGATCACAATGGCACTTAACAGTAGCAATAGGCAGAACTCCTGGGCAAAACATGAAGGGAGCACAACAGCGGAGCAAGGGGAGCAAAGCAACAAATTTCCTGAGGAATCCCCAAAATAGACTTTTGACTTGGGGGGCAGGGCTTGGGACCTCATCAAACTCAATCAGAAAACATTTATAAGGGTCAGCAGACAAACCTGGAACTGTTTATGGGCTCTCCTCCCCCATGTCTATCCATGTAAGATAAGCAAGTTTGTCTACAATCCTGAGGAGAAAACAGCAGGACTGATGGTTCCGGGGGACATGGGAGAAGAGAATGTGAGGGAAAAGGAGTGGGGAGCCCATCCAGGGACAAGGGAACCAGAAGAGATTTAAAATTGATGGCAAGGAGAGCATAGATTACCTGGTGGGGTTTGATCAAGTGCAATGTAGCCGAAAGGAATTACTGCGAGGCAAATGAAGGTCGAACTTGATAATGGGACAGGAGGAAATAGAGGAAAAAACTAGGAGGCAAAAGACATTTATAGAGGTATAAATACAGGCATTATAGATGTAAATAAATTAATATATAACAATAGGGATATAGGACTATATGCATATATTTATATGTTAAATATTAAGGTAGAAGACAGACATTGGGCCTCTACTCAAGTCCTACTCAGTGCAAGAACACTTTGTTCTAATAACCGGCTTTCTGTGATGCTCACCTTCCCAACCTGACTACTGAAAACAAAATGGGTGCATAAATAAATGTGGTGAAGAAAGCTGATGGTACCAGGCTATTACAAGATATAGTGTCTGGGGTCTTAAAATCTTGAAGTTAAACAAGTGGCCATCTACCTGGGAAGCAACAAAGCCCACATGGAAGAAGGGCACCAGACTGTGTGATCCTGAGGTGTCAATGAGATCAGGTATCAGGCATCAGAAGACCCAAAACAATCATATTTATGTAAATGAGGGGGATAGGAGTAGAGACCCAAAGCCCAATCTGTAGGCAACTGGACATACCCTCACAGTAGGGTCACAAAGAAGGGATGGGTTAGCCAGGGTGCAGTATAGCACTGACAAAACACACAACATTCTTCTATTTCTTTAATTCCCAACCCCCACCCCTCGGACTATCATGACCCCCAGTTCTACCTTACAAATCTGGCTAGACCAGAGCATGTACACTGGTTCAGAGAAGAGTTATCAACACATGGAATCCGGGACAGATAAACCCCTCAGGAACAGTAATGGGAGTAGTGTTACCATGAGGGTAGTGGGAAGGCAAGGGACAAAGGGGGAGAGAGGGGGAACTGATCACCATGATTGATGTATAGCAACCCCTCCCCAAAGGGGAACGAATAACAGAAACATTGGTGAAGAGAGATAGCAGACGGTGGAAGATATGAAAATAATAATAATTTATAATATATCAAGGGTTCACGAGGGTGGGAGGGTAGGGGTTGGGGAGGGAAAAACAGGAGCTGATGCCAAGGGCTCAAGTAGAAAGAAAATGATAATGGCAACATACGTACAAATATGCTTGATACAATTGTTGTATGAATTGTTATAAGAGCTGTAAGAGTCCCTAATAAAATGATTTAAAAAAATAAAATATCTCAGGGGGAAAAAAGAACAAAAACTGAGCAGAAGAAATAAATTTCTAAATTGACAAACAAACAAACAAAACCCAATAAGCAGAAATAATGGGCACACTGAAGAGGGAATGTAAGAGAATGAAGAAAGTGGAGAAAGCAAATACGTATGACTTAAATTTTGGTCTGAGAAACATGGCGAATTTAACAGATGGGAAATATGAGGGAAACTATAATGTAGCTCTAGGTATACATACTTAAAGGGTATGGAAGGTAGCAGTAGAAGGGGATTTACTTGATCTGTTATTGAAAATGCTGTTCTAAATATCTCAAATAGAATGTATGGTCGGCAGTTTAATGTGTGGCACTAGGATGTAGGGACTACGTAAGGGCTGGAGAGGAAAAATTAGAGCTCATTTTTAGAGAGTTAAAATTTAAAGTTCACCCTAAATGAGGTAGATCCAAAAAAGAAAACAACGGCTCTGTTGATCTGCTGGTATACTTGAATAGAGAAGGAGAAGACAACCGAACGTGGCAGAGAAGGGCAGGGCAGCAAGGGCAGAGAAAGCTAGTGGACTGTAGGATCTTGGATACTATGTGGCGACCGTTCCAAACTCCAATTAATTGAAAAATTCATTGCTTTCCCCAATAGTGTGAATTGCCACCCTATGGTGAATTATTTACACGTTTACCTAGTTTTGGCCCATCCTCTATTTCACTCTAAATGTCTAGTCTGCCCTACGTACATACAAAGTGCTATATTAACCACTGTGTTAAGGAGCCCTGATGTTGTAGTGGTTTTCACATTGGGCTGTTAACCATGAGGTCAGCTGTTCAAATCCACCATTTCCCTAGAGATAGATGAGGCTTTCTATTACTGTAAAGATTCACAGCTTGAGAAATTCAAAGGAGTAATTCTACGCTATCCTACAGGATCTCCATGAGTTGGGGGGAAAAAACAAACTTGTTGGTAGTGTTTGGTTTGATTTGGTTATGGTTGTAATTGTTAAAAAATTTCTATCTATTATATATACATATAATATATATACAAAAAAACAAAAAACAGGAAAAAGCTCTACTTGACGGAGCTTTCGTAGTGCACATTTTTCCCAGTAGGCAGGCATCTAGCAACTTGCTCTGAGTTAGTACACCCAGTGATGTCACCTGGGAAGTTCTCTCTGGTCACAGTGAATGTAAGAGCTGTAAGAGTCCCCAATAAAAAGGTTTTTTTTTAAAGCCTGATTTTGGGGGTGGTGTGAACTTACATACAAGCAATGGATGGTCTGTTGTACAGTCAGCCCCTGGTCTAGATTTAGATGCTGACATTGAGTTTCTCCATTGTGTCTTTGCACAAATGTAGTCAATTTTATTTCTGTGAATTCATATTTGCTATCAATGTCACGAGTTTTGCAAAATTCTATCATGAGGTTTCCAGCTTCATTTCTATCACCAAATGAATATTTTCTAACTATTGTTCCTTCCTCTTTGTTTCCAACTTTTGCATTCCAATCGCCAATAATTACCAATGCTTCTAGATTGCATGCTTTACAATTTCTGACTGAGTACTTTAGTAGAATTAGTCAACTTCTTGAACTCTAGTTTTTATGGTTAGTGTATAAACTTTAGTAATAGTTGTATTGATTGGATTTCTCAGTATACAGATAGGTATTATCCTATCATAGAAGCCATTGGACTTCAAGATCGATCTAGAAATGTCCTTTTTGATGATTAAGGCAAAGCCATTGCTCTTGATTGCGCCAACCCCGGCATAGCAAACCATGTGACTGTCTGATTCAAAGTGTCCAATTCTAATCATTTTTATCTCTTTAATGCCAAGTATTTCAATCCTTATGAGTTCCATTTCATTTTTTATAATTTCCAATCGTCCTAGATTCATACTTTATAAAATCCATGATTATTCATGGATGTTTGCAGATATGTATTCTCATTTTAAATCATATCTCATTAATAACTGAATGGCCCGAAAGCTTTGCACCACCCACATCATTAAGGGTGACTCCACTTTGAGGAGAGGAGAGGCAGCCCCTGTCCATTTGTATATGAGTGCCTCCTAGCCTGAGGGGCTCAACTTCTGGTACTATATCAAACAGTACTCTGCTCCTGTTCATACTGTTTTCCATGGTTAATTCCTCAGATATGGACCACCTTTTGCTTCTTCTTAATCTGTTTAATTTGGAAGCTCCTCTAAAACCTATCTACTATGGATGATTTTGCTGGTATATGAAATATTGTTGGCATAACTGCTAGTATCGCAGCAACATGTCAGCTATTACTGTAGAACAAACTGATGTGGACACACGCGTGTGCACAAGCACATGCGCGAGCGCGCACACACACTAGAGAGCTTCAGAAAAGTATGGAACATTTTCTTAAATCTTTGATGTCCTCTTATAGAGATAGAGAGAGAAGAGGGGAGAGGTCTGTTGACACAGCAGTCAAACATGTGGCTGCTAACTGATTGGTAGCTTAAAGCCCCCAGCTACTCCATGAGAGAAATATATATCAGTCTCTTTCAGTAAAATTCACAGCCTTGGAAACCCTATGGGACAGTTTATTTAACTGTCAAACCTATTGTCTCCTAGAGAGTTGCTGTGCATTGGAATGGACTGAATGGCAGTGGGTGATTTGATATGTCTATCTTTGCCCTAAGGTGTCTCTGTAGGAGAGCCTTTGGAGCAAAGGAAATGAGTTAGCAATAAAAGTCCCTGAGTGTGTTGTTACTAAGATTCATGGGATAAGAGGCAATACGAGAAAAGTTAGATAGATAAGGCAGGATCAGTAGATTGTATAGGTTAATTCTTAAATAAGGAAAAAGACACTGGAAAACTAATCTAAGGAAATTGTTCCACCAGAGAAACTTAGAAGAAGAAACTAGAAGCAAAGACACTGGAGAGCTGAACCCCGGAGTCTACACCCAGGATTATGAGAAGGACTGAGGTCGACAGCTGGAAAGATAAGCAACGTGTGGGAAACGGAATGACTGTGCTTGGAAACTCCAACCTGCCACAGCTTGCGAGAGTGTCATGATGGGAGAAAACAAACCATGAAGTGGTAGAACGGGGAGAAGGAAATAAGGCAGTGCAAATGGCGACAAGGGTAATACAATAATAACGAACCTCCAAGTATAAGAATATAGTTGCCTTTTAGAAGTGCAAGCTGCCAGGATTTTTTTTGTAAAAGGACTTGGAATATGAGGTATTTGAAATTACTCTGCATATGACCGTTTTGTAGGTGGGCAATTAAAGCAAAAAAGGACAATATTATAAAATATACACGCAAAAAGTTGCGATTTGGTTTTGATTTGGTTTTGATTCAGACTTGGAGCATGAAATAAATCTCAGGCCTCTAGTCTTATTAGCATTTTATTTTAAAGTTCACTATACATTTTCACTATACATAGCATATATTCCTATTCAGTCAATCTGTTATTTAAATTAAAATTCTCACCCTGCTTCTCTTTCCCCATACACCCTCCTTAGTCTAGGTGTTTGTCCTCGTGTCCAGGCTTTGGCAGGAATCCAATGACAATAACAAGGGTGAAAGAGGAATAAGAAGCCTTGCCAGGGCCTCCTGCCAGGGACAGATGCCCTCGCTCTCTGGTCCTTCTTGTGCACAAAGCACACTTCACTTTTCAACTGCAAGCTTGAAAGAAAACAAGGTCACGTACATGTGTGCAGGCTGTGCACTGCACAGCCAGGGAAGTGCTGTTCACGTCCTTGGATTTGAATATTTTATTTCTGACAGATGGAAATCTGTCTTTTTTCCAGTTCTCATCAAGGCTTATCATGGGCTAATAATGATGCTGGAACAAGTATTTTTCCATCATTTCCCAAACCAGAGCCTTAGGACTAACTGGATTAAATTTATTTGGCAGGTTAACTTTAAAATGCAGATTTATGAATTTCACCTCAGCCTACTGAGGTGGGCCTTGGAATTTGCATTATTAACAAACTTCAACCAGGCAATTTGTTGCCCTTTTTAAGCAAAAAATTTTCAATTAATTTCATGATTGAACTATTGAATTGTATGATATGTGAATTATATACCATTAAAACTTTTTAAAATGGAAATTTTCAATGATTGGATGCTTTTCTAAAACAAAACAATTGAATGAATTACTCAGCAGTGATTTCCCTCAGCTGAGCATGATGACATTAACAAGTGTCTATCTGTGCCCTTTTAACCATAAGACAAAAGAGATGGCACACTAGCTCCTCAATGGCCCTCTCTTTTGGAATGAAAATGTAGCAATAGAGTGCAGGTGCAGATGATGAGAAGGGGGGCTACAGGTTCCCTTTCAGAGAGAGATACAAAGGAATGCTTCAAAATCACGTGGGAAATGTCAGAGCAGGTCTCACATTTGCGCTGCCCCTCGGCTTTACCTCGCTTCACAACCTCAAGAGCCTACACCACGAGGCACCTTTCAAACATCCCTAACTTACCCACAGTGAATTATTGATCACTTTTTACAAATTCTTGCCAACCAGCTTTATGCCCTCAGTCTATCCTGCTCAGGAAATACTATAGCTCTGGTTTATTATCTCACGTGCAAGTTTTCACCCGCCTTTACATGGTTTGAAAGGCGCATTTGTGAACTTTAAGGGATACTCTTAGCACCCCCACACCATGGAACTGGATGGACATACTTGCCAACACAACATTGCTTCTGATTTAAAGATTATAGTCTAAGTCCTTTTGAAGATGAACATCCTGGCTTAGAGATCTAAAGGTAGTACAGGCATATCAAAATAGCACAAGAGGATGTCTTTAACAAACAGAAACTTATTCTCTCACAATTTAAGAGGCTAGGAGTTCAAATTCATGGAGACAGAAATAGAAGAAGTATTTCTCTCTGTGATGGCTCTGAAGTAAGGTCATTATCTCACTTCAATATCTGTGATCCCAGAATTCCTTGGAGGTCTCCATGAGTCTTGATCCTCCTCTGGGTCTAGGAGGTTCTCAGCAGAGATAGAGACTTTCTCTATAGGTTCCCTCGTTTCCTTTTGAACCCTCAGTGAGAATCACCTTTGACATCCATAATTCTATCAACAGTCTCTTCAAGGTCATCCAAACTTTTGCTATTAAGCACATTCAAACTCTTCCAGCCTTTACCTATTACCGAATTCCAAAATATCTGTCACACTTTAGCTATCTGTTCAAATAGCACCCCACTCTTTCAACATTGAATTCTGTTTTATTTATCTATAAACCTAGGAAGTCATAGACCCCCTCTTTGAAGCTCCGTATGCTGTAGCCCAACATATAGTCTTAAAGAGATCCCTGTGGCCATGGCCCATCTCTATGAGATGGAGGCTGTTCTGCTTCCTGTGCTTCTGGGCTCTTCAGCTTTTGTTTGCTGGGCTTCCTCAGGCCTCTTGGACCAGCCCATTTCTTCTCTGCTTGGGCAAAAGCTACAAAGCTTTTTAGCTCTATAAAAAGGGTGCCCAGGGTCACCCTCCTCCACTAGGAAGCCTTTTGCCCAAAGACTCTCAGCTCTCTTGCTCTATGGCCTGCTTCTGTGCCATCTCATGTCCACCTCCGAGTTCTACTGGACAGGACTGTCTCCCTGCCATTTCTTCTCGCAGTTTGTGCTGTCTTTACTGTTACAGTTCTCCACCCTTCATCTTTCAGTCTATTCTCATCGCTTTTTAGTAATTTTGTTGTCCTTGAAAAGAATATTTTTTATTTTTTTCCAAAACCATTTTATTGGGTACTACTGCAGATACCATATCATCCCATAGTGCAATCACATCAAGCAGTGTTGTCCGTTGTTACCATAATCAGTTTCAAAACATTCTCTTCCTTCTTGAACTTCTAGATGACATCAGTTTCCTTTTACCGGCTCCCTCCCCCTGCCCCCTCCCCCGAAACCCTGATTCTATTTACTGTCTCTAAAGCAGTGGTTCTCAACCTTCTGAATGCCACAGCCCTTTAATACAGTTCCTCATGCTGTAGTGATCCCCCAACTGTAAAATTATTTCTGTTGCTACTTCATAACTAGAATTTTGCTACTGTTATGAATCGGGTGACCCCTGTGAATGGGTCGTTCAACCCCCAAAGGGGTTGCAGCCCACAGGTTGAGAACTGCTACTCTAAAGGCTCATTAACCCTGGGTTTTATATACTGAAAAACGGAAAAAAATATATAACAAAAATTCAAGAGGGTCACCTCCAATGACAAAATACATCTGAGATAAACCCCAATATGAG
>NW_022111373.1:68769889-68782388 GCF_000313985.2 Echinops telfairi | reverse complement strand
ACACACACACACACACTGAGGTTTTCTTGTCTATGTAAGATCATGCATGTGTTGTTTCTAATATCAACCCTCATAATGGCATCACTTTCTTGGCCTTTGAGCGATCATTTGAGACCCCAAAAGCAATCTCAGCTATTGAAAAGCCCCATGCATTTGATAGTAGTGGAAAATTCCAAGTCCTTTTAAGCCAGGTGAAGTAGACAGGAGAAATTGAATAACATTAGCCAGCTGTTTTCCCCAGAGCAACATCACCTTCCATCTTACCTAGGCTCACCCTCAGCTGCTTGGCTCCCAGCCAGGTCCCCAATTTGGCTAGGAACTGTCCAAGGCAGGAAACTACACTACAGGGACCTGGTGAAAAAGAAGCATATAACAAAACATCATCTGTACAGTGATGATACTGCTTCTTCCATATGCCTCATGATGACATAAAGAATCAGATCCTGACCTGCACGAGCACACGTCCGATGGCATAGGGATATCAGTCAGTTGCCTAAGGGGGGAAAGGCTAAGAGCCCTGCACAAAAGTCCTCAACCTGCTTGTTTTTGAATCTCACTTTATAGTAAGGTACATACATAGATGTCATCACATTGACGGTCACTGTGTGACTAGAGGTGACCACGCTGACCAGCTGAGACAGTAATGGCAACAGTGCCCTTGCCTAGCCCTTCCTTAGCCTCACTGTCCCATTAAATGCTGTTCTTCTCTGGGATATCAATGCTTCTGCGTGGCTTCTCTCTGAACAATCCCTCAGAACCATTATGTGGTTTTTGTCTTCAGATTCCTATCTGGGATGAATTGGACCTCTTCCTTAAATGGCCACTCAGTGAGGATCCCAGTGTCTGTCTAGGCTACTGTGGTCCACAACCCAAACAAAGTCAGATGAAGAGTAATACACTACCCTCATCACATACCCAGTCTATCCAGTTGATTCTACCTCATAGCGATCCTAGTGGACAGTGTGAAATTGTCCAGTATGGTCTCCAGGGTTGTAGTCATTATGGTAGAAGACTGTCGTATCTTTCTCCAATGGGATTTCCAACGACCAACCTTCTGGTTGGCATCCAAGTGCATAACCACTCTGCTCCCAGGCATCATTTCATCCACAGAGCAAAGCCATGTCTTCTGGATTGATGTGCTCTAGGAGATGCTCACTGGAAGATCAGAGCATTCAGAAAAGTAACCTAGTGGGGAGAGGCTAGGAGTAGAATCAGCAACAAGGAGATCCACTAGGAGGAAATGAACCAAGGCTATGAATCAAGGTGATGGTCGTGGGAATAGGGGGGCGCCAATGCAAAGCATCTTTTAAAGGAAGACCTTATGAAGAGCTCCCATGCACCCATGCACTTTATAGCACTTTACAGGAATAGAACAAGCCCTCTCTCAACCTGTCTTCATTCAACCTTACACTCTGTGTTCTGGCCTGCTCCCTGAGTGCCCATCCTTTGTCTCATTATCTTGTGCATTGTCCCTGTCACGCTTTTCCCTGACGCTGGTCCTGCTACTGCAGTTTTCACCTCTGGCTCTCCCTCACTCGCTCCCCCACTACAGTTCCCATTGTTCCCCTTGGCAATGCTGTTTGCCTCACCCAGCTCAACCTCTTCTCCAGGACGCCAGTCTTAGCACAGGCTCCCGTGACCAACATTCTTTCTAGACTTGTGCTGCTGTCAAGAAAAGAAGTCAGGTCTTTAAGGCTTCAGGTGCTATATCTTTTGGTAACTGAGAACCATCAGCTTTCTTCACCACACTTGCTTGTGCACCCATTGTCTTCAGTGACTTCAGGTGTTATATCTTTTGGTAGCCAAGCACCATCGGCTTTTATCACCACATTTTCTTGTGCACCCATTGTCTCCAGCGATCATGCCAGGCTGGTGAGCATCTTAGACCGCTGAATTGTTAGAACAAAGTGCTCTTGTGTTGAGGGAGTACTTGTGCAGGGGCCCACTGTCCATCTGTTTTCTTAATACTCAACCTATAAATATATGTACATTGATCTATTTCCCCCTCATCATATATAAATATATTTACATCTTCATATGCCTGTATTTACATCTCTATGAGTACCCTTTGCCTCCTAGTTCTTTCCTCTGTTTCTTTGTACTTTCCTCTTGTCCCACTATCATGTTCTGCCTTCATTTGGGTTTTAGGCATTCCTCTCGATTACATTGCCCTTGATCCAGCCCTGCAAGGCCTGCACCCTCCTTGACATTGATTTTGGATCACTTGTTGTTCCCTTGTCCCTGTGTTTGTTAATGCACTCTTCCTTTCCCCCGCCTCCCCTACCCCCATGTTCCCCAGATCTGTTATCCTGTTGTTCTCTCTTCTGGCTTGTTTATTCTGCCTATCCCTTCCAGGTAGACATGCTATGTACCATCACCAGACTGAGTGCAACGATGCAACAACAGAAAGTAAAACAATGGCTACAACTACAACATACACACATGCATGCATACACATATAACCGTATGAATAGTTCATGGTCTGTTTGTTTTCCTTCAAGTGCTTTCCAGTCAAGTGTGGTGGGGAGCCATGCCCTGGCACCACCTCTATCCCTGGGGACCTCACTGCTCTGCTCCCCCCACTGCTCTGATGCATCCCCCCAGAGGCTGGCGTTTGGTGTGGTGAGCTCATGGCGGGCACAATTCCCACCTTTTGTCTCTAGTGCTGTCTCCAGTGGTGCTATGGGTCAATGAGGAATGCTGTGTCCCGTGGTGGGGCCGGACCTGAAGATAAACAAGTAGCCATCTAGCTTAGAGACAACAAAACCCACACGGAAGAATCACACCAGCCTGTCCCTACTTGGTCGCTGAGGACAAAGGGGGGCATTAGCAAAAGTGGTGAAGAAAGCAGATGGTACCTGGCTATCAAATGATACAGCATCTTGGGTCTTACAGGCTTGAAGACAAACAGGTGGCCATCTAACTAAGAAACAACAAAACCCACAAGGAAGAAGCACACAAGCCTACCCCAACACGAATGCTGAAGACAAAGCGGGTACATAAGCAAATGCGGTGAAGAAAGCTGATGGTGCCAAGCTGTCAAATTACATAGAATCTGGGGTCCTAAATGCTGGAAAATAAACAAGGGGCCATCTAACTGAGAAACAACAAAGCCCACATGGAAGAAACACACCAGCAGATGACAAGGCAGCAAAGGGATCAGGTATCAGAGATCAAAGACCAAAAAAAACACACCCCATAACATTGCGAATGAGGGGGAGTGCAGAGTGGGGACCCAGGATCCATCCGGGAGAAATTGGACATCCCCTTGCAGAAGGGCTGCGGGGAGGAGAGGAGCCAATCAGAGTGCAGTGTAGCAATGATGAAATATGCAATTTTCCTATAGTTCTTAAATGCTTCCTCCACCCCACTACCATGATCCCAATTCTACCTTACATATCCGACTGGACCAGAGGATATACACTGGCACAGATAGGAACTGGATTACAGTGAACCCAGGACAGATGAACACCCCAGGACCAGGGGAGAGAGTGGCGATATCGGAAGGGTGGAGGGAAGGTGAGGGAGAAAGGGGGAACAGATGACAAGGTCTACATATGGCCTCCTCCCTGGGGGATGGACAGCGGAGAAGTGGGTGAGGGAGACGTCGGATGGAGTAAGATATGATAAAATAATAATACTTTATAAATTATCAAGGGTTCAGGGGGAGGGGGAAAATGTAAAGCAGGTGTTGTGAGAATGATGAAGTCAACATATGTACTAATGTGCTGGACACAGATGATGTATGTACGGATTTTGATGAGTTGTATGAGCCCCTAATAAAATGATTATTAAAAAAAAGAAAAGAAGTCAGTTGCCTGACAGATTGCCCAGGCATGAGGGATAAGGCATTAGGAGGAAGATGTGATCCTGGGGTTTAGGACGCAAATGATTGGGAGTATGGAGTATCTAGAAGTGGAAATAAAGCAAGGAAAGGTCATTTGCCTTCGTGGTAAAATGAGATGAACACTTTCCGCACAGCTAATTAGAGGTGACAATGAGCATATAATGGAAATGCCCAATGTGCGGTATGGCATATTGGATAGGAATCCAGGAAGTGTCATGTCCAAGGTCATAGCATACAGACACTCAGACTGTGCACTACATGATTCCAGAGCTGCTATACACATGGACTAGGATATGAATCATGCCTCCTTGATTTGTACAAAGCTTCAACCCTTGTAAGACATGGAGCTGCTACATGGAGAGCAAAAAATAAAGTCAAGGGAGGTAAGAAGAAGGACAGAGAGCAACCCAGGAGAGCAGCACAAGGCTTGGCTTTCACTCTGGGAAAACTATAGGGAACAGAAGAAAAACTATTGAAGGATATAGAAGGATTGAATAGTATCATGAATTGAGTAGGATGTCAATGAGAAAATAATGAATATCTTAAAGGCCACAGAAAAGCCAAGGAACAGAGTCTAGGAAGGGATTAAAGAGTCAGTGTCCCTCAAGAGTCCAACCCCTGTCTGCTAGTCTTTTGTAGCGTGGTGGCTCACATGTTGTGTGATGCTATTTCATACACCTGAAGGATCATCCATGATGGACTGGTTTCAGTGGAGTTTCCAGACTAAGTCAGACTAGAAAGAAGGGCTTGGTGGTCATCTCTGGGAAAAAAACTGGTCACTGAATCTTCTTGTTTTATTTGTTTGGAGAAATAAAATATCAAAATATAACTGCCTCCTCAAAATAAAGTTACCCTTGAAGACCTGTATAAAGACACAGAGAGAGTGGGACAAGAGGAAGGTGAAAGGAAATGGAAGAAAGAGCTGGGAGGCAAGGAGCATTTACAGAGGTTTAAATAAAGGCATGTACATAGGTAAATATGTTTACACATGAGGATGGGGAAATAGATCTATATGCATATATGTATAGGTTAAGTGTTAAGGTAGCAAATGGACATTGGGCCTCCACTCTCTCCGCCCTTCAATTAATCCCACATGTGTTTATCGCCCAGGTTGGCACAATAAACTAACTACCTCAGCACAGAACTTCAAACACCTTAAAGCTCTAAAAGCAAGATGCTGGAGAATGAGTAAGAAAGACCCAAGAAGAACTGGTGCCTTTGACACAAGGTGTTAAGATTTCAGAAGAACAAACAAATCTGAGGTGGAAGAAATACAGCCGGAATGCTCCTTCGACACCAGGATGGGGAGACTGGTCCCATGTACTTGGGACATGTTCTCAGGAGGGACGAGTCCCTGAAAAGAACATCATGTTTGGTAAAGTACAGGAGCAGCAAAAAGAGAAGGTTCTCCATGAAATGGATTGACACCAGTCAGAAGACTAATACAGCAACGATTGTGAAGTTGGTGCAGGACTGGGCAGTGTTTTGTTCTGTTACACGTGAGGTTGCTCTAAGACTTGATATCACCTAACCAAAACAACCACATTTTTTCAAAGTGATTCTGATGACAGTTTTATGTGCCAAGATGTTCAATGAAGCTTTATTTATAAAGTAGTAACAAAGTGTAAGTCTCTCAAGTGTGGGGCGTGGTTATGGAATATCCATTAGTAGAACTTTTAAATGTGCTTTAAAAGGAGATTCATGAGAATCAAATAATAACTACAATTGCTAATGTTAATATGTGAAGTGGGGCTAAGTGCCAAACTTTCTGAAAGGAAATGCACTCTGTGGTCATTTTTGTTTACTTGAACCAACTATTCCCCAAGGTGATGCTTTCTACTTTTCTCCCTTTCACCCCCACATTTCCTTTGTTGTAGGCATTTTAAGTCTATAATATATATATATTTTTAAGTCTAATATATATATATTAATGGGAAAAATTTCCCTTGAGGCCTACGTATACCTTGGGACTGATTTTTGTTGTTGTTGCTATTTTTTTTAAAAACATTTTATTAGGGGCTCATACAACTGTTATCGCAATCCATACACACACCAATTGTGTAAAGTGCATTTGTACATCATTCTCAAAACATTTTCTCTCCACTTAAACCCCCACATTAGGTCCTCATTTTTCCCCTCCCTCCCCGCTCCCCCCTCCCTCATGAGCCCTTGATAGTTTATAAATGGGTATTTTGTCATATCTTGCCCTGTCTGACGTCTCCCTTCACCCACTTTTCGGTTGTCTGTCCCCCAGGGAGGAGGTCACACACAGTTCCTTGTAATCGGTTCCCTCTTTCCTACCCATTCTCCCTCTACCCTCCCTGTTTCGCCACTCACACCACTGGTCCTGTAGGGCTCATCCGTCCTGGATTCCCTGTATTTTCAGTTCCTATCTGTACCAGTGTAGATCCTCTGGTCTAGCCAGACTTGCAAGGTCGAATTCGAGTCATGGTAGTGGGAGCGGGGAGGCTATTTTCTAAAGGCAGAATTTCTCTATTATTTTAAAATTTCCTACTTATTATTTTCTAAAGACATGGATTTTTCTCACCTCTGTTGCTCTCTGCCTGTAAATATTGGTCTCCGTGATATCTGCGGTCCTTTCTCTTTTCAAGGCTAACCTGTCTTCTCTGGAGTCTCGCTTCGTCAATTTTGCCCAGTTTCCAGCAGCTTCAATCTCTTCCTCTTCATTGGCTCGTTCCCCTCAGGCAACAATATACATAGGCACTATTTATCTTACAACAACCTTCATATGACCATGTTGCTTTTAATGTTCACCATCCTTTTTCTCTCCTAAAACACTTTTTCTCTCCAAAAACATTTTTCTCTCTCATTATCATCATGCGTTTACATGGCCAAGTCTATTTTGAAAACATCTTTGAAGGTAACAAGTGGACATCTGTTTTTCATGTCTTAAAATGAATGTCCGCCTATGCCAGGTCAAGTCATGTCACTGTACAGATGGCACTGCCACTTACTTGCTGTGTTAGTCTGGGTAGACTAGAGAAACAAATCCAGGGAGACTCATATGTGTATAAGCGAGAACTTTATTTACAAGAGCAGCTGAATATTGAGAAAACATCTCAGCCCGGTCCAGATCAAGTCCCTAAGTCCGATATTAGCCCAGATGTCTGACACCAGTCTATAAAGTCCTCTTCAGACTCATGAAACACAAGCAATGACACCGAATGCAGAAAGCTCACAGGCCAGTTGTTTCAACATCTTGTGGATCCAGTGGCAGTAGAAGCATCTCAGTGCTGGCTGTGGTCTCCACGTGGCTCCTCCAGTTCCCAGGGCATGGGGTCTATCAGCGTAGTGTCATGTGTCTTGTCAGTAGAGCATCTCTTGGGGAGTGAGCAGAGAGAGAAAGACTGTCTCCTGCCTCCAAGGAGGAAATACAGGAATTCCCAGAATCCTCAGGGGAAGGCCATGACCACACAGAGGCCACGTTGGCTATAACTTGGTTGACAGACTAGACCCCACCCCTTCACTCTTAATCCTCTCAAGGTCCAAATTGACACCAGATTTTGTAGGGACCACAGTTGCCTCTTAACTAAGCTTTAGACTCTTTGTGCTTCAGTTTCCTCCTTTGTGAAGTTGGGATGATATTGGTTCCTAGGAATCCAGCAACAGAGGTGTTATGAAGATAAAATGCATTGAGATGCACAGTGCTTATAGCAGAGCCTGGCATATAGAAACAGTCAGTAAAAGGTGATCATTTAGCCATAACTATTATTAGGATCGGTATGTGAGGAACAATATGTGTGGTACTGGAGCCCAGGGGAACCTTCCTGGGGAAGCTCTTTTTTGAGAGCTGTGCTGATGCTGCCCTAGAGCAGGGGCCAGCCCAGAACTATCCCAAAGCTGCTGATTAAGAGCTGTATCAGTCAATAAGGAAGCAGAGACATATATAGAGAGAGAATAAGCACAGCCACACATATATATAGAGAGAATAAGCACAGGTATGCTTGCACATACCTGAAGTGATGGCATTAACCCAGCAGCTGAACCTTGGTGTACCTGCTCACACCTGAGCCACTGCATCTCCTCCCACTGACGTAAGAATGAGCATTGTTTTGGGGAAGGGTAAGTGGATCCACTTTGAGATGTAAGTGGATCTCTCTCCTATGGTACAAAGTGGGGCACACACAGTTGAGGGAGGGGCAGCTCACCATAAATCTCATCCTATGGTTTCCTGCTTCTTTTCTATGAATAACAATAACAGACTTTCACTTTTCCAACATTGTGTAGATGTTTCAGGTGTTTTACAATTCAATCAGACCAGGTGGAAGTAGCTCCCATAAAGGAGTTGATGCTACTTGGTAGGGTTTTAATCCTAGCAGTCTGTGACTGTTTAAGGTCTGGGAACTGCCTCTGATACAGCCTGTGTGAAGTACAATACAGACGAGGAAGAGTCCCACAGAAGTCAGATGCCTTTTCTAAGGTTGTGGACAGAAAAAGCCCTGTTTCCTCACTTCTGGCTCAATCTCTTTTCACTATACTGTCATGCTTTTATTAGTGCCATCTAAGTGTCCTTCAATTTATGTTGACCTCAAGCAAAACATAATGAAATGCTACTCAGTCTGTCATCCGTATGATTGGTTGTAGACACCAGGGCTTTCTTCCTAGTCTCCTAGTTCTGCCAGAAACTTGGCAGCATCAGAGTACTATGAATGTCATCACCGACAGATGGACGGTAGCTGCACATGAGGTGCTTGCTGCTGTTAGATGCCATTGAGTCATTTCCAACGCCTAGTGACCTTTTGCAATTAAACAAAATACTGCCCAATCATATGCTACCCACACAATCAACTAGTGTGCCAATCCATTTCATTGAGGTCTTCCCTCTTTTCTGCTGTGCCTCTTATTTACCAAGTATTCATGATGTGCTTCTCCAGGGTCTGGTCCCTCCTGATAACATGAGCAAAGAATATACTTCTTTCAACACAGTTTGCTCATTCTTTGGGCATTCCATGACATGTTTAACATTCTTTGCTAACACCATAATTCTAAAGCATATATGCTTTTTCTGTATTTATTGTTTATTTTCCAGCATTCATGTGTGTCAGAAGGTACTGAAAATACCATGGGTTGGGCCAGACACACAATAGTCATCAAAGTGATATCCTTTCTCCTGAACATTTTAAAGTGGTCGTTTGCAGCAATTTACCCAATGTAATATCTCCTTTGATTTCCTCAAGGTTAGTTCAAAGGGTGTTGATTGTGAATTTAAGCAAAAGGAAATCTTTAACCTCTTCAATCTTTTCTCCATTTATTGTGATGTTACTTATTGATCTGGTAGTGACGATTTTTGTTTTCTTTATGCTAAGGTGAAATCCCCACTCGGATTGTAGTGGCTTGTGTGTTGCTGGGATGTGAAGTTGATGTCACTGGTATTTCAAATACTAGCTGGGTCACCCAACATGAAAAGATCTCAGCAGAGCTTCCAGACTAAGAACAAAGCCAGAAGAAGGAATGGGCTGTCAACTTCAGAGGAATTAGCCACTGAAAACCTTATGGATACCATTCAAATATTGTCAGTACTAAAAACCAATGAATAGAAGCAGAACACTGTCAGAGATTGTGCTAGAAGATGCGCCTCTCAGGTCAGAAGGCACTCAAAAGATGGCTAAGGAACAGCTGCCTTCTCAAAGTAGAGTCAACCACAATGAAGTGAATGGAGTAAAGCCTTAAGAGTTAAAGCCTTTGGGGCCTTCATTTGCTGATGTAGCATGACGCATATTTATTCTATTGGTATCTTAAGCAAATAATCTGAGAAGCTGGACCATATGAAGAAGAATCCAGCATCAGGAGTGGAGAAAGATTCCAAAATAGAGACTCCAATATAGAGGAAGACTCTGAGACTCTTAATACCATCTACAGTGTGCAGACAGAACAGCCTTACTTGCTCAAAGTGACAAAGACTTGAAGACCAAGGACTGGTCTTCAGTCCAGATTACAACTTAGTGTAAAGAAAACCCAAATACAAGTTTACCAAGAGGCAATATCATGAAAAATGGAGAAAAGTTTGAAGTTATCAAGAATTTTGTTTTGCTCGTGGAATAAGCAGTCAAGAAATCAAGCAAATCTGTTGCACAAGACTTTTAAAGTGTGGAAGAGCAAAGGACACAGATGCACATGATCTGAGTCATGGTATTTTCAGTCACCTCACATGTATGTGAAGGTTGGACAATGAATAAGGAAGACCACAGGGGGATTTGTGTATTTGAATCATGATGTTGGCAAAAAATATTGAAAGTACCATGGACTGCTAAGAGAATGGAAAAATCAGTCTTGGAATAAGAACAGCTAGAATACTCCTTAGAAATAGGCATCAAAGAGCAAAAACTCATATCATTGTGTGCCCACCTTATCGATATGATTGCTGAAGACAAATGTGGTGAAGAAAGCTGATGGTGCCCCGCTTTCAAAAGATATAGCATCTGAGGTCTTAAAGGCCTGAAGATAAACAAGCGGCCATCTAGCTCAGAAGCAACAAAGCCCACATAGAAGGAGCACACCAGCCTGTGTGATCACGAGGTGTTGAAGAGATCAGGTATCAGGAATCAAAGAACAAAAAATCATATCATTGTAAATGAGGGGGAGTGCGGAGTGGGGACCCAAAGTGCATCTGTAGGTAACGAGACACCCCGTTACAGAAGGGTCGCTGGAAGGAGATGAGCCAGTCAGCGTGCAGTGTAACAACAATGAAACATACAACTTTCCTCTAATTCTTAAATGCTTCCTCCCTTCCACTGTCATGATCCCAATTCTACCTGACAAGTCTGGCTAGACCAGAGGATGTACATTGGTACAGATAGGAACTGGAAACACAGGGAGTCCAGGACAGATGATCCCTTCAGGACCAGTTGTGAGACTGGTGATACCAGAGGGTGGAGGGAAGGTGGGATAGAAAGGAGGAACTTATTACAAGGATCTACATATAGCCTCCTCCCTGGGGGACAGACAAAAGAAAAGTGGGTGAAGGGAGACATCGGACAGTGTAAGACATGACAAAATAATAATAATTTATAAATTATCAAGGGTTCATGATGGAGGGGGGAGCAAGAAGGAAGGGGTAAAATGAGCTGATACCAAGGGCTTAAGTGGAGAACAAATGTTTTGAGAATGATGATGGGAACGAATGTACAAATGTGCTTGACACAATTGATGTATGTATGGATTGTGATAAGAGTTGTAAAAGCCCCCAATAAAATGACTTTTTTAAAAAGAAATAAGGATGGTGAGACTGCATATTACGTACTTTGGCCATGTTATCATTCCAGACCAGTACCTGGAAAGAGGCATTACATTTGGTAAAGTGTAGACTCAGTGAAGAAGAAGAAGATCTATAGCAAGATGGATTGATAAAGTGGCTGTAACAATGGATTCAAACCAAGCAATGTTTGCTTCCATTGTACATAGGGTCACTATGAGTTGAAATCCATTCAAGGGCACCTAACAATACATATAATTTTTATCTATCCATCCAAATGAAAGGGCTTGAAAAAGTTTGTGGAAAACTAGGAAAATATAATGGAATATTAGTATTGTAGTATGTCATACCAAATATACTAACATTATTTTATTCTTATAATTCAATCTTATTTTAATTTTACCCATTACACTGGCCAACACACATTTTGGTGCCTCAAAAATTAGACTTGTTTCTGCTTATATTTGACCTTCTGATTAAAAAATGGCACCAGTTTTTTCTTATCAGGTTTAGTTTTTGAGATATAGAATATACGTCATATAGCACTCTTCACCCTGCTTACCCATATAAAAAAATCAGGATATTTCTCCACAGGGAAAGAGGGACCAGACTTCAACCCAGTGCTCCAAGATGTGAAAGCAACATGCTGGCATGAAGTAGAGAACCAATGGAGAGGTCTGAGGGGCCAGCTCCAATCCCAACTACTATGTGGACACCTGCCCCTCTCTCCAGAAGAATTTATATCAAAAGATTGCATTGAATCTGCAGCTCCGGGAGAGGGACATATCTGATCAAAGCACCCGGGAGCAGATGAAGGGGGAGGAGGAGACAGTGGAGCACATCCTGGCCACCAGGCCTTGGGGACGATGTTCCTGATTAGAGCAGCCAGTCCACAGAGAGGACCACATGGCCGGCCCCACTATGAGACATGACATCCCTCACTGACCCATAGCCCCACAGGGGACAACACTGGAGACACAGTGTGGGAATTGTGCCAGATCTGATCCCGCCACACCGAGGCAAAACACTAAGGAGGTGCAACAGAACAGCAAGGGAATGGAGCGACGAGGTCCCCAGGGAATGTTGAAGGTGGACTTTGAGGCCATGGCATGGTGCCCCAACAGACAGGTCTGGAAAACACTCCTAAAGGCCAACAAACAGTCCTTGAACTAACTACAAGCTTTTCTTATTTTGTTTTGTTTTATCATTGGCTTGTTGTTGTTGTTGTTTTGTTGTATATTGTTGCTTGGTCTTGCTCTGTCTTGTTTTTGTGCATGCTATTATCTCCGTGGGTCTGTCTAAATAAGATAGGCTGGATGAACAATCTGGAGGAGAAAACAAGGGGACCAACAGTTCTGGGGAGAAAGTGAAGTGGGAGGAAAGGTAGTGGTGCTAACAAACCCAGGGAAGGGAACAAGTGATCCAAATCGGTGGTGAGG
>NW_022111373.1:68766871-68768561 GCF_000313985.2 Echinops telfairi | reverse complement strand
AGAGCAAATGTTTTGAGAATGATGAGGGCAATGAATGTACAAATGTGCTTTACACAATTGATGTATGTATGTATTGTGATAAGAGTTGAATGAGCCCCCTAATAAAATGATTTTAAAAAATCAGAGTATTTTAATGTAGTGGTATCTAGCCTGAGCTAGAGGAAGTGCATGCTGAGTTAGTAGTTTGTTTTGTACTAAATATTTAGCTCAAGTGATACTTCACATAGTGTCCTTTGATCCAAAGTTATAGTTGAACAGTGCAAATTAATGTAAACTTGGAATTTTCCCCAAGTACTACTTCACCTTTATTAGGAACTGAATAACAGGCAGTTCCAATTTCTTTTCTTTAAAACAGAATAATAGTTACTATATAATCAATAATGAGCCTTGATAATGTGGTGGATTGTGTTTGCTAACCATGTAGTCAGCTATCCAAACCCATCAGCTGCTTTGCAAGAGAAAGTTGAGGCTTCATGACTCCATGAAGATTTACAGTCACAGAATCCCACAGAAGAAGTTTCACTCAATCCTATAGGCTTGCTATGAGTTGTAATTGACTGGCTGGTAGTGAGTCTGGTAGAATATAAATAAATTCAAATATTCTGAAACCCCCAATGAGTCATTCAGATTTCAAACTCCTTTATTAAAATTAAAATGTCTCAGTCTTGTTATAAAATGGCACAACTTCTCTACCATTGCACAGAAACTCTTCAAAGAAAAGTTAGAGTTTTTCTTATAAAGAAGCTTAGAGACAGTCTTATCTCTGAAACATTGAACATGAATGATTCATTGACTTCTAAATATTAGAACATGCTCTGAAATATTTGCTACATAATTTGAAGAAGAAAAATTTAGATTGTCTAAACATTTATTAAAATTGCTCTGAAGTCTTATATTTTTGACACTCTAAATTTCCTTCATACCTCTCATATATGTGCCTTTTCAATTTTGTTTTTTATTTTCCACTGTTCCGAAGCTATATCCTGGTTTTGCTGTATGTATCAAACTTTTAGTCTTTGTATGTATTGTACAGCCTCCCATACCAAAAAGAAAAACCCACTGCCATATAATCCATTCTAACTCAAAGAGACCCTATAGGACAGAGAAGAACGGCCCCTTTTGGTTTCCAAACCTTTAGATCCCTTAAAGGCTGCAGTGACTTGTGAGTGTGAACCATTGACCTTATTGTGGTCAGCAGCTCAATGAGTAAGTAACTAACTTGCCACTATGGGTTCATATACAGCTTCCTTTGGAAGTCCCTTAATACCTAATTCTTTTTTTTTTCATAAGTTTTTTTAAAAAAATCATTTTATTGGGGGCTCATACAACTTTTTTCACAATTCATACATCCAATCCAATGTGTTGAGCACATTTGTACATATGTTGCCACCATCATTCTCAAAATATTTGCTTTCTACTTGAGCCCTTGGTATCAGCTCCTCATTTTTTTACCTTCCCTCCCTGCTGCCTCCTCCCCCGTGAACCCTTGATAATTTATAAATTATTATTATTTTTGTCAGATCTTACACCATCTGACGTCTCCCTTCACCCACTTCTCCACTGTCCATCCCCCAGGGAGGAGGTTATATGTAGATCCTTGTAATCTGTTCCCCCTTTCTCCCTCACCTTCCCTCCACCCTCCTAGTATTGCCACTCTCCCCACTGGTCCTGAGGGATTCATCTGTCCTGG
>NW_022111373.1:68756439-68766091 GCF_000313985.2 Echinops telfairi | reverse complement strand
AAGTAGATAGATAGATAGATAGATAGATAGATAGATAGATAGATAGATAGATAGATAGATGATAGATTTTAAGGGACTTCTTGGGGAAGCTGTATATGAACCCAGTTGATTATGTATTGAAAATATAGTGGAAAGCCATATCTAAGAAACTAGAGCTGATGTAGTCTAATTAATGCAATTTTATGAATTAGTACCCCAAATAACCTCAGAAACAGGCCTAAAAATGAAGACACTTAGTGAAAAACTTTGTGTTGTTGGGTTTTGCTATCTTTTCATTCCATTATTTGCATGATATTTTTGAAGCTCCCATACAGATACATAAACTCAATTATTGCCTTTGAGTCAATTCATACTCATAACAACCCTACACACAAAGTAGATGAACTATCCTTGTAGTTTTTGAGACTGTAAATCTTTACAAGGGTATAAAGCCTCATCTTTCTCCTGCAGAGTGGATGATGGTTTCAAAATTCTGAATTTTGGGCTAACAATCCAACTTGTAACCCCTTATGTCTCCAGGGCTCCTCATATATTTTTATGTTTCCTTTAATACACCACTCAATAATTTTTGTCTAATGGTGTGAATCAGAATCAATGGGGGGGTTTTTAAAACACAGTATTACTCATCAGCCCTAGAAATTCTTATTTAGTAGGTCTGAGTGAGGCCTGCTGATAAGTAGTTTCACCTAGTGCTGGGCATGAAGCAAGTGTTCAGATATTACTGAGAGAATGAATGCCTGTCACACTCTTTCTTAAAATCTTCCAGTGGTTTCCATAGCTCTTAGGATAAATATCCAATCCTTTGTTTGTTGTTGTTGTTAGCTGTTGTCCTCAACTCATGGTGACTCCATGTACAATGAAGGAAACACTACTCAGTCATGTATCATCTTCACTATTGGTAACACATACCCACAATCGAATCCATGGGATTTCCATTGGCTGATTATTTAAAAATAGATCACAAGGTCTCTGTTCCTTATCTGTCCTAGTCTAGAAGCTCTGCTAAATCTGTTCAGCATCATAGCAACTTGAAAACCCTTACTGACAAATGAGTGATAACTACACATGAATCTAACTAGGGCCCCCGTTTAGGAGAGAAGCCTACCCGAAATCTTATAGGATAAAATAAAGCTGCCACATAGTGTTTCCAAGGCTCTAGTCTTTATGGGAGCAGATATCCTGGTCTTTTCTCCCACAGAGCAGCTAATGAAATTGAACCTTTATGCCACAAGGGTTCCTTCTAAATTCCTTACCAAAATCAACCTACTGCCATCAACCCTACCTAGGGCTTGTGAGTCTATAAATATGTGCAGAGAGTAGCTCCATCTTCCTCTCTTGGTTACCTGTTGTTTAGCAGCTTAATGCTTATCCAATACCACCACCAGGGCTACTCCAAAGACTCTTGTTGTTAGCTGCCATCAAGTCAGCAATTCTATGTACAACAGAATGAATATTGCCTTATTTTACACCATCAGCACAATTACTATGTTTAAGCCCATTGTTGGAGGTTTCAGTTGGAAGATCTTCTTTTTCACTAACATTCTCTTTTATCAAACATGATGTCCTTTTCCAGAGACTAGTCTCCTGTAACAACATGTCCAAAGTATGTAAGATAAAGTCTCACTATCCTCATTTCCGAAGAACATTTTGGCTGAACTTATTCCAAAACAGATGCTTGTTCTGAATCTCTTCTGACATCCAAACTCCTTAGGTTAGCTAAAAAGATTTTTCATAACCTATCCTTTGCCTGTCTATCTTGCTTTATCTTCCACTACTTCTTCACCTTAAGTTTTTGCTGCAATCATACTGAATGTTCTCTTTCCTAACTCCCTATATCATTCAATTATTTGATTTACTTATCTTATGTTTATCACATCTTATATTCTCCGAAGCTTACTATTAATTGTAGAGCAGCTAAAGTAAATGGAAAAAAGGATGAAGTCAAGGAGCTGAATAGAAACTTTTAAAGGGCAACTCGAGAAGACAAAGCCAAATATTACAATGAAACGTGCAAGGGCATTGCCTTCTCATAAGGAAAATCCTGGGAACCTTCCCTGCCTCTCTTCCTTCACCTTCCTGGTGGCAAGCCACTCTGGGACCTGCCAGAGCTCTGTGATGATTTCACTGCCACGAGATCCACAAGACTTTTCACCCAATGGCCTGTGATCATCCTGCATTTTTCATCATTGCATTTGGCTACATGAGTCTGAAGAGGGACTTATGGACTAGTATTGGACTTATGGACTTGAGTTGGACTGGACTGGGCTGTTTACCTAATATATAACAACCCCTTGATATAAAACTCTTTCTTACACATATATGAGTGTCACTGTCTTTGTTTCTTTGTCAAACTGGCCTAACACACTCAGCATATATGAGGTAGTTAGTTTATTGTGCCAACCTGGCCAATACACACATGTGGGGTTAATTGAAGGGCAGAGGGATAAATGGATTGGGTCTCTTGGTTTCTGATGGTCGGACCAGAGTGCAGCTGCCTTAGCAGTTCCCTGCTTCAGCTTGCAAGGCTCACTTCCTGCAAGATATCCCCAAGGAGAAGCTGCATGGACCTACCCTGATGCAGCCCTGGGTGCTAGAGCAGCTATGTGGAGACCCCTGCCAGTGCTGAGATGATTACACATTCACTGACTTGGCTTTCCTCTATTAGTCAGCATCATAGTGTATGTTTTGTGAGATGGAGGATGACCTTGTGGATTGGCGGGTTATTTAAAAATAGATCACAAGGTCTCTGTTCCTTAGGCTAATGTTGGACTTGTGGGCTTGGGCAGCACTGGATTGGGATGTTTTCTTGATGTGCACTTACCCTTTATATAAAACTCTCTTATACATATGAATTTCTGTGGATTTGTTTCTCTAAAGTAACTAGACTGACACAATATCTGAAACAGAAAGAACTCAAGAAAAAATTTAAGCCTTGAATTATAATTTTGATAGATTCTATAGGAAAAATATTGAACGATGTAGTAAGCATCAAGAGAAGATGTAAAAAATTCAGAGTCAGTGTACCAAAAAGAATTCATTGATTGATCACCATTTCAGGAGGTAGCATATGAGCAAGAATCAATGGTGCTGAAGGAAGAGGTTCAAACTTCAATGAATTCATTAGCCAAAGACAGGGCTCCAGGAATTGATGGAATACTCACTGAAATGTTTCAGAAAGCTAAAGAAGCACTGGAAGCACACACTCGTCTATGCCAGGACATTTGGAAGACAGCTACTTGGGCAACTGACTGGAAGAGATCCATAATTGTGCTCATTTCAAAGAAAGGTGACCCAACAGAACACTCAAACTAGAGAATGATGTCATTGCTATCACACACAAGTAAAATTTTGCTTAAGATCATGCAACAATGGTTGCAACAGTACATTGACAGGGAGCTGCCAGAAGTGCAGGCCGGATTCAAAAGAGGATGCAGAACAAGAGATACTATAGCTGATGTCAGAAGAATCTTGGCTCCAAGCAGAGAACTAAAGATATGTTTACTTGTGTTTTATTGACTATGCAAAGTCATTCAACTGTGTAAACCATAATAAACTGTGGATAACCCTGAGAGCAATAGGAATTCCAGAACACTTCAATGTGCTCATTGAGAACTTACACATTGATCAAGAGATAGTTGTGAGACCAGAACAAAAGAATACTACATGGTTTAAAATTAAGAAAGGTGTGCATCAGGGTTGCATCCTGTCACCATATTTGTTCCATCGGTATGCTGAGCAAATCATCAGAGAAGTTGGGTTCTATGAGGAAGAGTACAGCATCAGGATTGGAGGAAGACTTATTCACAACCTTGCAGTATGCAGATGACACAACCTTGCTTGCTGAAATGGAGAAGGACTTGAAACACTTGATGATGAAGAAGATCAAGGATTGTAGCCTTCATTGTGTATTACAACCCAATGTAACAAAGACGAAAATTCTCACAACTGGACCAATAGGTAACATCATGATCAATAGAAAAAATGCTGACGTTATCAAGGATTTTGGATCCACAATCAATGTTCATGGAAGCAGCAGTCAAGAAACCAAAAGACGTGGAGGACTTCGGAAAGATGGTGACTGAGTAACACATACCAGAGACACTCCACAGAAATCAGCTTAGGAGAGTCACTAAGAGGTAAATTCCACACTGCTGGGTCATAGGAGGAGCATCAAAAAGATAAGTAGGCACAGATCCACTAGGTTTTGAGGAGCTGTGGGCTTTTGGCTTACCACTGTGGAGGACGGCTAGGGTTTAACCTTAGCCCCACCATCATCTCAGCCAGAGCCGGGATCCTTTGGCTGGCCCAAGGACTTTATCTCAACATAGCCACAGCTTGCTGCTGCCTCAGGGCAGGATTTCAACCCCTCCAGCCACACAGTCAGGGATCGTGGCTCAACTATAATGTTACTTTTGTTTCCCTCTCTTCTCTTCCCCTCCACAGTCTCAGTGGGCTCAGGTTTTTTTTTCTCTTTCCCCTCTCTTTCCTCTCACACACCACTGTTGACCTTTAGGCCACTCCTCTTAGCCTAGGGCACCCAGCTGGGGGAGCTCTACCTTCTGTAGCATAACTCAAGACTGGGGAAAACCCACCCACCTTCCTCCAGGGGAAATCCTGCCCACCTTCTTCCTAGAGAAGTCCTGCCATATATGGCTGTGGGAGCTCCTGCCTGTCCTCTATATTCCCATGTGACTGAGGGAACTTCCTTCCACCTACTGTAGAGTCTCACATGGCCTAAGGCAGCTCAACCAACATTCTCCAGTGCTCCACACTGTTGCAAGAACCTCTACCCACCTCTGCGGTGATCTAGTTGACCAGGGCAATTCTGCCTATTATCCGCGGTGCTCTACACCAAAGTGGCCTCACACACCTGCCCTCTGAGACACTCTCATTGGAGCAGGCAACCCTGCACGCCCTCTGCGCTGCCCCAAGCTGCCATGGACCACGCCATCACAGCTTGTCAGTTCACCAAGTGCAGCACCATCTTTGTGGGTTAACAACCACCCAACCAGCATCCGCTGAGAGGACCATTTAACTTGCCCTCCAAATATCAAAATACTGCTTCACTAAGGAAAGAGTGAAGCCACAGGAGGATAAAGAAGTAGGCCACTCCCATACTGCAATTAGCTGCAGGCAGTTCTAAGAAGCATTCCTACGAGTCTCCCAGAGAGAGCCCAGTACTCTTTGCCTCTCTGGAAAATGGCATCAGATTCCTCTAAAACAGCATAATGCATGCAGAAATCAGCCCCAATGACCTCGATGAAAAAACAGGAGAAACAAAAGGCAGTGGCAGAAGATGTCCTGAACCTAATGACATGCATAGAAGAAGCAGACATTACTCTGCCACAGAAAGAAATTTTCAAAATGCTACTTGGAGCCATACAGGATATGAGGGAAACAATAAAGAAAAAGGATGAAATGAAAAGAGGAGATAAAGATCATCCACCAAAGGAAAATACAAAAGCTTAGGGATGAGATAACAAAAACCAGTACCAAACTCACAGATTTCGCCAACCAAGTGGATGAGGCAGAGAATGGCACCAGTGACCTCGAGAATAGCCAAGCAGACTAACAAACATGGACGAAAGTCAACACAAGAACACTTGGTTCTAACAATTCGGCAGTCTGAGATGGTCACCTTCCTGGCACAATTGCTGGAGACAATGGGTGCATAAGCAAATGTGGTGAAAAAAGTTGATGGTGCCTGGCTATCAAAAGATATAGCATCTTGGGGGGTCTTAAAGGCCTGAAGATAAACAAGCGGCCATCTACCTAAGAAACAACAAAAGCCACATGGAAGAAGCACACCAGCCTGTAAGATCACAAGACATCAACAGGATCAGGTATCAGGCATCAAAGAACAAAAATCATATCATTGTGAATAAGGGGAGTGCAGAGTGGGGACCCAGGGAGCATCTCTGGGCAATTGGACATCCCCTTGTAGAAGGGTCGTGGGGCGAGGCCGAGCCAGTCAGGATGCAGTGTAGCAATGATGAAACACATAATTTTCCTCCAGTTCTTGAATGCTTCCTCCCCCCCACCCCACCCCATGATATCATGATCCCAATTCTAACTTACAAATCTGGCTGAACTGGAGGATTTACACTGGTGCAGGTAGGAACTGGAAACACAGGAATCCAGGACAGATGAACCCCTCAGAACCAGTGGTGAGAGTAGCAATACTGTGAGGGTGGAGGGAAGGTGAGGGAGAAGGGGGCAACAGATTACAAGGAATTACATATAATCTCCTCCCTGGGGGTGGGTGAAGGGAGACGTCAGACGGTGTAAGATATGATAAAATAATTACAATTTATAAATTATGAAGAGTTCATAAGTGAGTGGGGAGCAGGAAGGGAGGGTAAAAATGAGGAGCTGATACCAAGAGCACAAGTAGAAAGCTAATGTTTTGAGAATGATGAGGGAAACAAATGTACAAAAGTTCTTGACACAGTGGATGTATGTGGGTTGTGATAAGAGTTGTACAAACCCCCAATAAAGTAATTTACTTATTATAAAAAGTCATCAAAGAAGCTGAAGAAAACCTATGAGCTATGTCTAATGCTATGAAGAGGAACAACATCAGAATAATTGGATTACCAGCGGAAGACAAAACATAGAAGTCTGCTACCAAAATAATTAGAGAATTCATGTAGGAAAACTTCTCCAGCTTAATGAATAAAAGTCAGGCAACCATGCAGGAGGCTGAAAGAACACCAGCTAGACTGAATCCTAAACAGAAGTCACCAAGGCACATAATAGTTAATCTATCCAACTTTGAGGAAAAGGAAAAATTCAATTGAGCAGCGAGGGAAAAGCAAGCTGTCACATATAAAGGTTCCCAAATATGAGTATGCTCAGACCTATCGGACACTATAAAGAAAAGAAGAGAGTGGAGTAACATATTCCAATAATTGAAGGAAAATAACGCAAACCCAAGAATACTCTACCCAGCCAAATTACCTATCAAGATAGATGGAGAAGTAAGAGTCGTCCCAGACAAGGAAAAACTTAAAGAATATGTTAAAAAAAGCCCAACCCTACAAAAGATCCTTGCTGACACAGTATGGGCAGAAACAGCATTCACCAAGCATAAATAAGAGACCGCTATATAGAACAACCCCACCCAGAGGGCAACAAAGAAAACAGCCCCCAAGATAGCATTGACTTAAGAGTAGAAAGAAGTCAAGAATGAAACACACACACACACACACACACACACACACACACACCCCACACTGATAATAAAGGGAGACAGGAAAACACCAAACACAAAAGGTACAAGATGACATCACAGATTCCACAGATGAATGTAATAACCCTGAGTATCAATGAACTAAATTCAGGCATTAAAAGGCTGAGTTTAGCAGACTGGCTTAGAAAACACAATCCATCAATCTGCTGCTACAGGAGACACATCTCAAGATTACAGACAAAAATAAGCTGAGAAGGAAAGGCTGGAGAAAAACATACCAAGCAAACACAAGTCAAAAAAAGCAGAGGTTGCAATCCTAATCATGGATAAAATTGACCTCAAAGTGCAAACCATAAAAAGAGATAAGGAGGGACACTATATAATGCTCAAGGGCACTGTAGACAAAGAACCACTAAACATTTTAACATATATTCCCAAATGAGAGACCCACTGAATACATCAATCAAATGCTCCAAAAGAAATCACAGGCTCAACAATTATAGTAGTTGACTTCAATACACCACTCTCTGTGAAAGATAGATCACAGGGAAAGAAACTCAACAAGGAGACTAGAGATCTAAACACTACAATTAGACAATTTGACCTGTCCACTGTGCCATCAGGCTGAAATCACAAAAGGAAGATGAAGAAAACAAGGACAAACAATTGGAGGATGAATAACTCTCTGTTGCAACAGGAGTGTGTAATGGCCCAGATCAGAGATGAAATTGGGAAATTTCTAGAAACCAAGAGAATGAGACATGACATACCAAAACTTATGGGACACAGCAAAGACAGTCATCAGAGGAAGTTTCATAGCAATATGTGCACATATGAAAAAGGAAGAGAGACTTATGATTGATATGCTGGCACAAAATGTACAGCAAGTAGAGCAGAGTCAACAGGACAATCCTACTAAGAGCAAAAGAGAGAAATAATAAAAATCAGGGCTGAGATTCAGGAGAGGGAAAATAAGAAAGCTATGGGGGGAAAATTAATGCTGCTAAAAATAGGTTCTTTGAAAGGATAAACCTAACCAAAGAAAGGAAAGAACAAATTTCATTACCAAGGATGAGGGATGAAACAGGGCACATTACAACAAACCCCAATGAAATCAAAAGGATAATTACACAGTACTATGAAGGACTGTACTCCAATGAATTCGCAACTTGGAGGACAAGGACAAATTCTTGGAAAAACAATCCTTCCCTAGACTATCCCAGATGGATGTCAAGAATCTCAATAGACCCATAGCAATAGAAGAAATAGACCATGTTATCAAGGTATTAACAACAAAAAAGTCCACTGGACCAGTTGGCTTCACAGGAGAATTCTACCAAACATTCAGGGAAGAACTGACACAAATCCTACACAAACTCTTCCAGAACATAGAAAAAGACAGCAAGCACCCGAACTTTCTATGAAGCTAGTAAAACTCTGATACCAAAACCAGGCAAGGATCCCACAAGAATGGAAACTACAGACCAATATCCCTAATGAACATTGATGCAAAAATCCTTAACAAAATACTGGCCAATAGAATACAAAAGTATATAAAACAAATAATTCACCAGGACCAAGTGGGATTCATACCAGGGATGCAAGGATGGTTCAACATACGAAAGACCATTAGTATTATTCACCACATTGACATGAAAAATTATAAGAAGCACACGATAATATTGATAGACGCATAAGAAGCATTTGATAACACGCAGCACCATTTCCTGTTTAAGACACTCAAGAAGATAGATATGGAAAGAAAATTCCTCAAGATAATACAAACAATATATTAAAAACAAACAGTCAACGTGGTAGTCAATGTAGAAAATACAAAAATAATTCCACTGAAAAAGGGGTAAAGGCAAGGATGTCCCTTGTCCCAACTATTATTTAACATCATACTGGAAGTCTTGGCTAACCACACAAGGCAAAGAAACGACAAAAAAGGTATTTGTCTGGGGAAGGAAAAGGTGAAACTATCGTTATTTGCAGATGATATGATTTTTAAAAATAATCATTAAAAATAATTTTATTGAGGGCTCATACAATTCCTATCACAATCCATATATACATCAATTGTCTAAAGCACATTTGTACATTCATTGCCCTCATCATTCTCAAAATATTTCTCTCCATTTAAGCCCTTGGTATCAGCTCCTCATTTTTCCTCCTTCCTCCCTGCTCCCCACTCCCTCTTGAAGCCTTGATAATTTATAAATTATTATTATTTTGTCAATTCTTACACTGTCCAACATTTCTCTTCACCCACTTTTCTGTTGCCTGTCCCTCAGGGAGGAGGTTATATGTAAATTCTTATAATTGGTTCCCCCTTTCTACCTGACCTTCCCTCCACCCTCCCAGTATCACCACTCTCACCACTGGTCCTGAAGAGATCATCTGTCCTGGATTCCCTGTGTTTCCACTTCCTATCTGTACCTGTGTATATCCTCTGGTCTA
>NW_022111373.1:68744591-68755804 GCF_000313985.2 Echinops telfairi | reverse complement strand
TTTCAGTAATTTCTCTCAGTTACATTGCCCTTGATCAATCCCTACCAGGCATCTCACACCCTCCTTGCCACTAATTTTGGATCACTTGTTGTTTTTTGTCATTCTAATCTATCTCCCTCTCTCTCTTTTTAAAATTTAAATTAATTTATTGGAGGCTGACAATACAGGAATATGGTAGAGTGGCAGGGTACAAGATCAACAAACAGGAGTCTATCAGACTGCTATACACATCGGATAAGATCACAGAAGAGATCAAAAAGGCGGTACACCTCACAATAGCCGAGCACAAATAGAAATATCTAGTGATATACCTGACTAAAAGAACAAAAGATCTATATGAGGAAAACTACAGAACTCTATTACAAGAAACTAAGAGTTGCCTCAATAAATGGAAGAATGTCCCATACTCATGGATGGGAAGGCTCAATATAGTAAAGATGTCAGTTCTGTCCAAAGTATTATATAAGTTTAATGCAATCCCAATACAATTACCCTCATCTTTTTTCAAAGAAATGGAAAAAGTGATTACCAACTTCATATGGAGGGAAGAAGCCCAGAATTATCAGAGACCTCCTTAAGAAAGACACAGTGGGAAGGCTTGCTTTACCTGACGTTAGCACATATTATACAGCCACAGTGGTCAAAACCACATGGTATTGGTATAATGACAGATACTGAGACCAATGAAAAAGAACTGAAAACGCAAAAGTAAAATCATCAGCATATAGACAACTGATCTTTGAAAAAGGCCCAAACAGTATCAAATGGGAAGCAAGTGCCCTCTTCAACAAGTGATGCTGGAACAAAATGGATATCTACCTGCAGATCTATGAAACAAGACCCCTATCTCACTCCATGCACAAGAATAAACTCAAGGTGGATCACAGACCTCAAGATAAACTCCCAAATTATTAGGGCCATCAATAAGGCAATTGGAACAAACCTGAGAACTTTAGCACAGGAAATACATAGGCTATCAGAAATAGGGAAGGACACAAATACAGATGAGTCACAAATTGACAAGTGGGATACACTGAAGATAAAAAACCTGTGTACATTGAAAGAATTCACCGAGAGTAATAAGAGAGTCCATGGACTAGGAAAACATCTTTAGCAATGACACATCAGACAAAGGCCTTATTACTAAAATCTATAATACTCTGCTAGTTTCCAAAAAGAAAAAAATTAATTGCCCACCGAGGAGGTGGGCAAAGGACCTGAACAGAAGTTTCACAAAGGCAGAAATTCGAATGGCCAATAAACATATAAGAAAATGTTCGTGATCATAGCCATAAGAGAAATGAAAATTTAAACAATTCTGAAATACCACCTAACACCCTCAAATATAGCCCAATTAAAAAATAAATAAAAAAGCAACATGTGTTGGAGGGGCTGTGGTGAGATAGGAACTCTCATCCACTGCTGGTGGACCTATAGGTATGTACCGCCACTATGGAAATTGATTTGGAGATACCTAAAACAGATGGAAATTGAGCTACCATATGACCCACCAATCCCCCTACTGGGTATATACCCAGAAGAGGCAAGAAACAAACTACAAGCAGACATCTGTGCTGCAATGTTCATCGCAGCACAGTTCACAATTTCAAAGAGTTGGAAACAATCCAAATTTCCATCAACAGATGAATGGATTAAAAAGCTGTGGTACATACATACAATAGAGTAGTACGCATCCCTAAAAAGCAGTGATGAACATATGAAGCACATCGCCGCAGGGGAAGATCTGGAGGAAATTATGCTAAGCAAAGCAAGCCAAACACAAAAGGACAAGTACAACATGAATCTGATGAGGTAATCTTAAAAATGCAAAAGGGGCAGAGGGAAAAAGCTACTGTATACAAACATTCCTAGGTTGAGGTCCAGGTAGTATGGCAAGGGACAGGCCAAATCCAGGGATACATATGGTAGCCAACTCAAAAGGAGGGAGAAAGAAAAAAAACAGACATGGGTAGTGGGGGAAAGCGGCACTAACCCACCCAATGGGAGGGTGCTGTTTACATCTCCACAGAGAAAGAGGGACCAGACTTCAACCTGGTGCTCTAAGACATGAATGCAACGTACCAACATGAAGCAGGGCACCAATAGAGAGGTCTGAGGGGCCGGCCCCAATCCCAACTACGTGGACACTATTCCCTTCCCCCAGAAGAATTCACTTCAGAGGAAAGTACTGAAGCTATTGCTCAGGGAGAGGGACATGTCTGATTAGAGCACCCAGGAGCAAACAAAGGGGGAAGAAGAGAGAGTGGAGCACATACTGGCCCACCAAGCTCTGAGGATGATATTCCTCTGAGCAGCCAATGCACAGAGAAGACCAGAGGGCTGGTCCCACCAGGAGACATGATA
Source organism: Echinops telfairi (assembly GCF_000313985.2). NCBI lineage: Eukaryota > Metazoa > Chordata > Mammalia > Afrosoricida > Tenrecidae > Echinops > Echinops telfairi. The sequence goes on along the minus strand of NW_022111373.1, from coordinate 68,753,440 downwards.
TCCTCACTGACCCATAGTGCTACAGGGGACAACAGTGGAGACAGAGAATTGTGCCTGATCTGACCCCACCACACTGAAGCAAATCACTAAGGGTGTGCAACAGAACACCAAAGGGAGCAGAGCAAGGATGTCCTGAGGGAGTACCAAAATTAGACTTTGGGGCCAGGGCTTGGCACCCCATCAGACTCAACCGGAAAACACTCCTAAAGGCCAACAAACAGACCTTGAACGATTTACAGGCTTTTCTTTTTTTGTCGTTGGTTTGTTGTTGTTATTTTGTTATCTTTTGTTGTTTTGTTTTCCTCTGTCTTGCTTTTTGTGCATATTATTTATCTCTGCAGGTCTATCTAGATAAGATAGGTAGGATAAACAATCTGGAGGAGAAAACAACGGGACCAATGGTTCCAGGAGGATATGGGAGAGGGGGAGGCAGGGGAAAGGAAGTGGGTGTTAACAAACCCAGGCACAAGGGAACAACAAGTGACCCCAAATTGATGGTGAAGAGGATGTAGGAGGCCTGCTTGGGCTTGATCAAGGGCGATGTAACAGAGGAATTACTGACACCCAAATAAAGGCTGAGCATGATAGTGGGACAAGAGGAAAGTAAAAGGAAATAGAGGAAAGAACTAGGAGGCGAAGGGCATTCATAGAGGTCTAAATACAGGCATGTACATATGTAAATATATTTTTATATGATAGGGAAATAGATCTATGTACATATATTTATAGGTTTAGTATTACGGTAGCAGATGGACATTGGGCCTCTTCTCAAGTACTCCCCCAAGGCAAGCATACTTTGTTCTATTAACCTGGCATTCCATGATGCTCACCTTCCAGACACGATCAAAGACAAAGCAGGTACATAAGAAATATGGTGAAGAAAGCTGATGTTGCCCGGATATCCAAAGATATAGTGTTTGGAGTCTTAATGCTTGAAGATAAACAAATGACCCTCTACCTGAGAAGCAACAAAACCCTCATGGAAGAAGCACACCAGCCTGTGTGATTACGAGGTATCAATATGATCAGGTATCAGGCATCAAAGACCCAGAACAAAAAATCATATCACTGTGGATGAGGGCGAGTGAGGAGTGGAGACCCAAAGCCCATCTGTAGGCAATTGGACATCCCCTTACAGAAGGGTCATGGGGAGGAGATGAGCCAGTCAGGGTGCAGAATAGCACCGATGAAACGCACAATTAAAAAAAAAAAAAAAAAAAAAAAAAAAAAACCTACATCCCCCCTCTTTTTCTTTAATGCCCCCCCCCCCCCCCCCCACTGCATTGATCCCAATTCTACCTTACAAATCTGGCTAGACCAGAGCATGTACACGGTTAAAGATAAGAGCTGGAAACACAGGGAATCCAGGACAGATAAACCCCTCAGGACCAATATTTAGAGTAGCCATTACAGGAGGGTAAGGGGGAGGTGGGGGGAAATAGGGGGAACCAATTACAATGATCTACCTATAACTCCCTCTCAGGGGTATGGACAACAGAAAAGTGCGTGAAGAGAGACATCGGTCAGTGTAAGACATGAAAAATTAATAGCAATTTATAAATTATCAAGGGTTCATAATGGAGGGAGAGAGGGGGAGGGGGGGAATGAGAAGCTCATACCAAGGGCTCAAGTAGAAAGAAAATATTTTGAAAATGATGATGGCAACAAATGTACAAATGTGCATGATATAGTGGGTGTATGCATGGATTGTGATAAGAGTTGTATGAGCTCCCAATAAAATGCTTTAAAAAAAAAAAAGAAATCAAAAGACGTATTGCATTAGGTGAATCTGCTGCATAAGATTTATTTAGAGAACTGAAGTGCAAGGATGTTACTTTGAGAACTCTGGTGCCCCTGACCCAAGCCATGGTACTTTCCCCTGCCTCATATGCATGTATACATTGAGTATTACATAAGGAAGACTGTAGAAGAATGGATGCCTTTGAATTGTGATGCTGTGGAAGAATAGTGAAAGTACCCTGGAGTGCTAAAAGAACAAACCGATCTATATTGGAAGAAGTAAGGCCAGGCTGCTTCTTAGAGGCAATGATGGCAGGACTTCACCTTACATACTTTGGGCATATTGTCAGGAGAGACCAGTCCCTGGAGAAGTACATCATGCCTGGTGACATTGAGGGGCAGCAAAAAAGAGGTAGGCTTCAATGAGCTGGATTGACACCAATGGATTGCATCAAATTGCTCAGGCATAGGAACAATTGTGGGGATGGCACAGGACCGTCAGTGTTTGGGTTCTGTTGTTTTGATGGCACCTAACAGCAATAGGTTCTGTGTCAATCACCTGTGATCATGCCTTACTTCTCAGATTATAAGCTTCTTGAGGAGAGATGTCTCTCTTAGACATTTTTATCTCTCCGACTGTGTTCGCCGAATATCACTCACTCACATTTACCACCATCAAGTCCATGGCGACTCACGGTGAGCTTATGTGGCTGAACCAACCTGCCCCTGTTGGTTTCTGAGGCCATACGTTCTTACATGGGCCACTGGCCTCATCAACCTTGCACAAGGTGGCTGGTGGTTTCAAACTCCTCAGAACCCACCAGGCACCAGCACTCCATAGCATAACATAGACTATACATAAATTACATATATAAAATATATACGTATTTATATTTACATAATATATACCTATTTATATCCCTGCTTACAATTTAATTCTGACTCATAGCAACCCAATCTGAGACTCTTTACAGCAGCAGACAGCCTCACCTCACTCACAGCAGGAGTAGTTGATGAGTTTGACCCATTAATCTTTCCATTAGCAGCCCAGCACCTGACTCACAATGATACCAAGGAGTGTGTGTGTGTGTGTGTGTGTGTGTGTGTGTAGTCCTAATTAGCAGCCAAGTAACATTTTCTAAGTGTTGCTTTGTCATAAAGTGTTGTCATGTGTTGGAATTGATTCGATGGCACACAAATATATATCCTAAATTTTACTAATGTCATACTAATATGTGCTTATTGCATGCACTAATATATTTCCTTCTTTCCTTTTATTGTGCATTTTAAATCAAAACTTATGGTGGAATGCAAATATTCTTTGCACCTCTAGAAAAGTGCCCCCTCTAGATGGAGCATTGACATGCTTCTTAGCACATACTTTGTGTGTGAAGTAGTAAATGAGGTTACACACATAAACTTTTTCAATAAAATCGCCATTGTTGCAGTTATCAGTGAGAGTGAAAAAATGTGGACCCAAATACATTCCCTAGAATAATTATACCTATGTGAAGTATATAGGAAACAATAAATATGTTTCCATTTTTATATAAGAATATTAGTTCTTAAAAAAAACAACAAATGAATCTTCTCACAATATGGTCTAAAGATTGCCTACATCAGGAAGCCTAGGATGTATTTTAAATATAAAGTTTCTGAGTCCCATCCTAGACATTCCTTCCCCCCGCCCCAATTAAAATCCTTCAAGGTTGGCAACCCAGAACCTATAGTTTTAAAAAGCTCCACAAATGATTTTTATTGCCAGTAAAGTTAAAATAAATGTTCTACTGCATTAATTTAGCATAGATAATGGTCTGATTTTAGAGATATTCTTATTAATGAGAAATACTTAGGTGAGGATGTATTAAATTAAGGGCTAGCTAGAATACAAGATAAAGGAACAAGATAAAAGTCTCTTTGGTATTTATTAGAATGACAACTACTGTTAAGACTATGTTTTTCTTTAAATTTCTGAAGTCCTCAGCAAGAAAAAAATTCTGGAAAGTCCTATGGAATATATAGCTATCTCAGCAATCTTTTCCCAGTAGTTTGACAATTTCAAAATATATCATCTCGGGAATGGAGAATGTATCATTCCTGATCCTGTGGGTGTGTTGTGCACTTCTTTAACCATGCAGTGTCATTGATAGGACACATGATTCGTTCTGTAGAGCCACAAACGCAATGGAGGGAGGTAGTGAAACACCCACTATGGTGATTTTATAACATCTTCCTGCAGAATCTCTTTGAGGATATTTACGGGAGCATTGACTTCTGTGGAAGTTACATAATCTGGTGTCTACTTGAGACTATTAAGAGTGAAGAGGTGGAGGTTAGCCTGTGAATCAGGTAGCAGGTTGATGACCTCTTTTGGACTTGCCATGGAGATAAATAGCTCACTGGAGGCCAGACACGCATATTTTCTGTTTCATGTTCTGTTGACAAGCCACATGGAGCTACACTTATGGATCCTGAGCCCTGGAGCTGGAGGAGCCACATGGAGACCAATGCCAGTGCTGAGATGCTTCCACCACCACTGGATCCATAAGATTTTCCACACACTGGTCTGTGATTTTTCTGCATTTGGTATCATTGCATGTGTCGCATAAGTCTGAAGAAGAATTTATAGACTGGTATTGGACATATGGGCTAATATCAGACTTATGGACTTGATGTGAACCGGGCTGGGATGTTTTCTTAATATACATTACTTTTGATATAAAGCGCTTTCTTATACACATATGGATGTCTATGAATTTGTTTCTCTAGTCAACCCTGACTAACACAACTTCCAACTCCAGAAGTTCTCCAGCCTTTCAACCCTAGGTGCTCATGGGTGGGCTCAAACCCGTAGCCTTTCAGGTAGTAAGCAAGTTCATTAACCAAGTTCATTAACTATGTGGGACCCTGTGGACTCCCTAGAACCTCACAGTTATGCTCTCTTTATCTCTAAGCTGTTTCTTCTTCACAATTGGCCCAAATGCTATCAACTCTAGGTGGTTGTATGATCTTGTTGGGAACATATAGAGTCGCTGTAAAGTAACTGTCTATGTAGCTCCCATAGCTGAAGCTATCGGATGAACAGTTCTGTTGTTATAAGGCATTATCCTGTTTATAGGTGCTCTTCTTTTGTAGAGGACTTTCTTTTGAATTTTATGGCAATAATTGAATGTGTTTAATCTATGGTGTAAGTTATTGTGTATTGGCTTTAATGAACACTGGGAACAGTGACATTTGCTTGTGACAATAAGTCTGTTGAAAACAATATTAATGGACATTACATCAAAATGTAAAAGACCTGGTTTTGAGTTTAAAAAATAAAAAATTAAAAAAACCCACTACCATTGGGTCAATTTCAACTCATAAGGAGCAGACAATGGACAGAGTAGAATTGCCCATATGAGAATAAATATTTAAATAAGCAGATAATCACTTCTTTCTCCCAAGGAGTGACGGGTGAGTTAGAATCACTAACCTTGTGGTTAGCAGTTCAATGCCTAGTTCACTATACCACTAGGGGTCCAAGTTATTATCTGTAAATACAGTTATATCTAAAACAGTACTGTCCAATAAAAGTATAATTCAATCTGTATGTATAATATCAGTTTTTCCAATAGCTGCATCTAATAATGAAAATGAATTTAATGAGTTTAATTTTTCCACTATATCTTATTTAAATCTGAATATTATTTCTACATGTGATCAATAATTTAAAATACTGATGATACACTTAATATTGTTATTAAGTCTTTAAAATGTGATGTGCATTTTACACATACAGCACATCTCAACTCTTACTAGGCACATTTCAGGTGCTCAATGACCATCTGTGGGTAGTAGCTCTCATACAGGACAGTGAAGACCAGAAACATCCCTATCTGGATCCCACCAAATTTCAGAACTGGAAGAGAAATCCAAGCTGCAGAAGACTTCATTTTTGTCATGTTCAGTGTGACCCTCTGGTGTGCATTTCCACACAGTAGGAAACCACATCTGTTATGTTTTACTCCCCATGGGAGTCTCTCTCTTACATGTCAGCATTATGACCTCAAGCTCATTCTGACAATCAGTGGGTCTGCTGTCACTGCTGACAGGAATCATTCATTTATCTCCAGTGATGCAGACCTCTTCCTACCTTGTCATTTGTCACCGGACAAGGGGGTCACTGCTCATTGGGGGAGTGTTCTTCCCTTCTTCCCAGGCCTAACTATTTACTGCCCAGAAAGGAGAATGTCAAAACATCTAACAACTCAGCCGAAGTTGAGATAGCGAGCCAGGATGGTTCCATGGAGACAAACAAGTGCATACTCAATTTAAGCTGCTTTGATGTTTTCCTCATCTTCCCAGATAATAAGCAGCAGCATCATTCCTTAGCCTTTGGGAGTAATTAAGGTTTGGTGATTATTTGGCTAACCTTTCCATTGTCCTAAGCCAGATTTTGAAATGCCAAATTTCATACTTGACCCATATTACTGATGGGTTCCTTGGTCACTGTTTTTAGGTGTAAACATGTCAGATCTAGGGCCTGAGTACCACAAGTCCTAACACATCCAAAAGGGAAAAACCAAAAACCTAAGTTGTGTCTAGTTGATTCCAAGCATGGACAGCCCACTTGTGTCTCAGTGTAACTGTGCATCCTAGGATTTTCAGTGGCTGATTTTTTTTTAACTAGATTTGCTACCCTCCCTCCTAAGGCACTTCTGGGTAAACTCAAACATTTATGCTTTCATTTAGCAGCCGAGCATGCTTAATTGTCTTCACCTTCCAGAACCTTCTGTGAATTATAGGTACTTCACAGATGTTTTTGGCATGAAGCCATCATCTTCTCCTCACATGTCTTGGTTGAGGTTACCAAACTCACTGCCATCGAATTGATCCCAGGGCACAGTACCTCTAGGAGGTGGTATGGGTGGAGAGAGAAGTCCTTTTTGTTTCTAGATCCAGGGACCAAAGCAACAGGGGGATCATGGGGATAAGAGAGGAGCAGATTATCCAGATCTGCCCAGTGGTCAATACTCATCCCTGTGGAGAACAAGGTCATGCTCCCCAGTGCTATACCCTGAACCCTTTTCATGTAGTTTAATCACATAGACATTAAATAATTTATCACACATTTCATACAGTGTTGGGCATTAAGGGTAGTATTTAAGTATATAAAGAAGCCCTAGTGGTGTAGTGGGCTACCCAGTGAGCTGCTAATCACAAGGTCAACAGTTTGGACCCATCAGTGGCTCTGAGAGAGAAAAATGAGGCTATTTGTTCTGCAAAGATTTAAAGTCTCAGAAACCCAAGGGGGAAGCTCCACTCTGTCCAAATGGTTGCTTTAAACTGAAATCAACTAGATGGCAGTACATTTGGTTTTGCTTTTGGATCCTGGAAATATTTATCTCAAATCTTCATTACAAGCCAGTCACTTGAACAAACCCTAAAAAGAACATTTTTATTTTCAATTAGCTAGTCTTTTGGAAGAATTGGCTATAGATGGTTTGGCAGGTATATGAGTAAAGATCCTGAGAGTTGCATACTTTTATTAAACTCAAACTGTAGATCAAATGGCTTAAACTTTTTAGAATATCAATAACTGATTGTCACAAATGAGGGAGCTCATTGAACATTATATAATGCCTTTTTATGAAATGTGAAGCAATAATTTTCGGAAGGTATACTTGAACAAGTAGTCCAGCAACAATGGAATCTTTAAAAGAATTCAGCTTTAGCATTAATAAGTGGTAGTTATTAAAAGAGTCATTGACTTATATCAATAATACACACATGTGTATGGATACACCTATATTTTTATATGACAAATTGTATGGCAAAATAGTTTTGTGAGTGCATTTCATGTTCCATGCAGTAGATGAGCCGTTAATTGTAGGACATTCTCCATTACTGAATGTTTTCACTTAAGATTCTACAGAAGAATCCTGATTAAAAAGAGAGAAAAAAAAAAAACCTAACAGAATTTCAAGTTCTCATGGGATCCACTAAGGCTGGATGAACTTCCAAACTATCATCCTGAGATAATCTTTAAACCTTATACCAAAAACAAACCAAAAAAATTCCCCTGGAATCTTCCTCAAACTAAACAATAATAACAAACAAATAAACAAAATCATTACAGATGTTTAGCTTCTGACTCTTAGCGATTCTTAAGGACAAAGTACAATTGCCCCATAGGGTTTCCAAGGTGGTAAACCTCTACAGAAGTAGGCTGCCACACCTTTTTCTGAAGAACGGCTGATGGGTCTGAACTGCCTCTTTTTGAGAAGCAGTCAAATGTTTAACTGGTGGTGTGCCATCAAAACAAAAGAACGAACCCACTCCTATCGAGTTGGTTACCACTCATAGGGGCCACATGGGACCAGGCAGAACTGCTCCTGTGGGTTTCAGAGATTGTAACTCTTTGGTTTTGCTGAATTATGAAAAATATGTCTGTTTTGAACATTGTGCTCTTTTAAAGAATTTTCAATTTGGGATCAAGCAGATAGCAGCAAATAGAAGGCTAGATAGGACCCTGAGAGGACAGTGAGTTTATATTAATGGAAGAGAAACAATTCAGAAGATTGAAGAACATAATACCATTGAATTGTACATGTAGACTGTTGAATTGGTGTGCATTTTACTGCATATATTTTTAAAACAACCACAAAACTAAATCAAACTATAAAACCTCTCAAAAGGAAACTTATTAAAAGCATGAACTTGCCAGTATGTAAGAAAAATAATGTTTTTTCTGCCACTACAATATGTGTGTCTTGTGGGCTACATTACTTGCTTACCCATCACTTAAATTTTTGAGAAGTAATCTATTCATGTAATTCAAAAATAATAACAATGCAAGTCTATGCAGTGACTTTCTTTCCTATCCCCATTTCCTTATATGCCATGTTTCACTCTACCCACAATAAGTAACCAATTTTATTTGCTTCTTGTATATCTTTCAACTATTACTTAGTGTAAATACCAGAGGGACCCCCATACAACGTTGCTGATGCTATAAATCTTTTTTTAATTGTTTTATTAGGGGCTCATACAACTCTTATCACAATCCATACATACATCAATTGTGTAAAGCACATTTGTACATTCATTGTCCTCATCATTCTCAA
>NW_022111373.1:68742213-68744322 GCF_000313985.2 Echinops telfairi | reverse complement strand
GCATTAGGTCCTCATTTTTCCCCTCCCTCCCCACTCTCCCCTCCCTCATGAGCCCTTGATAATTTATAAATTATTATTTTGTCATATCTTGCCCTGTCAGATGTCTCCCTTGAAGCTATAAATCTTTTGGGAACAATTAGTCTCATTTTTTTCCCCCTGAGGAATGACTTGGTAGTTTTGAACCACTAACTTGCAGTTAAGTGGAACAATGCCTACTGGAAAGTGTCACCAATAAAACTTAGCTCAACTCATTGCCATTGAGTTGATTCCAACTCATAGTAACCCTATAGGACAGAGTAGAACCACCCCCATGGGTTTCTGAGACTGTAACTTTACTGGAGTAGAAAGCCTTGTCTTTCTCCAGTGAAGCTGCTGGTGGTTTAAAACTCTATACTTTGCAGTAAGCAGCCCAATATGTAACCACTATTCCACCAGGGCTCCTCCTGGTGGAAAGTACTACCAGGGGTCCATAAAAATCAGATAAACCTTTATCAAACAAAATGATCAAAATTTGAAGCTATTGTTTCTTCACATATCCTCTATCTAGGTCTATATACTAAAAGTACTGTTTTTGTCTTTCAAATCCATTTCAAAAAAATTCTGTAGTCTTCCAGTTTATACCAAGATACAATGGCACCATCAAAGGACTCAAACAGTGTTCTTTTTACATCTTTTTGGAGTTCTGGGAGCACAAAGAGGCCAGAAGTGGCAAGATAAAGGCTGTAGGGTGGCTGGAGTAAGGTTTCCCAATAACAACTTCTTAGAGTACCCCTTTTATCCTCAAAGAATGAGCAGATGCATTCCTGTGATGGGGGCAAAATCCTAGGCTCAACTTCCTAGGCTTTTTACTCACCAGGGCAAGTTTCAATTTTTTCAAAACGTCTTAATAATAATCCCTATAATAAGATTGGACTCTGTCCTTTAAGAAAAATCTACCCAGATGGACATTGGGCCTCCACTCAAGTACTCCCTCAATGCAAGAACACTTTGTTTTATTAAATTGGCCTTCCATTACGCTCACCTACCCAACACGATCACTGAAGACAATGGGTGCATAAGCAAATGTGATGAAGAAAGCTGATGGTGCCCAGCTATCAAAAGACATAGCATCCGGGGTCTTAAAGGCTTGAAGATAAATAAGCATTCATGTAGTTCAGCAGCAACAAAGCCCACATGGAAGAAGCACACCAGCCTGTGTGATCACAAGGTGTTAAAGGGATCAGGTTTCTAGCTTCAAAGGAAAAAAAAAATCATGTCATTGTGAATGAGGGGGAGTACAGAGTGGAGACTCAAAGCCCATCTGTAGGCAACTGGACATCTCCTTACAGCAGGGTCACAGGGATGAGATGAGCCAGTCAGGGTGAAGTGTAGCAACGATGAAACATACAACTTTCCTCTAGTTCTTAAATGCTTTCTCTCCTCCCACCCCCTGACTATCATGATCCCAATTCTACCTTACAAATCTGTCTAGACCAGATGATATACACTGGTACAGATAGGAACTAGAAACACAGGGAATCCAGGAACAGATGAACCCCTCAGGGCCAGTGGTGAGAGTGGTGATACTGGAATGGTGGAGGGAAAGTGGGGTAGAAAGGGGGAACTGATTACAAGGATCTACATATAACCTCCTCCCAGAGGGGACAGACAACAGAAAAGTGGGTGAAGGGAGACATTGGGCAGTGTAAGACATGGCAAAATAATAATTTATAAATTATCAAGGGTTCATGAGGGAGGGTGAGGGTAAAATGAGGAGCTGATACCAATGGCTCAAGTAAAAAGCAAATGTTTTGAGGATGATGAGGGCAATGAATGTACAAATGTGCTTGACACAATGGATGGATGGATGGATTGTGAGAATAGTTGTATGAACCCCCAATAAAATGATTTTAAAAAGAAAGATTACCAAGATTACCATCTAAAAAACTGTTATTTTCTTCACCACATTTGCTTATGCACCCATTTGTCTTCAGTGATCCGTTCGACACCCCGTGATCACACTGGTTGATATGTTGTTCCAGGTGGGCTTTGTTGCTTCTGAGCTAGATGGCCGCTTGTTTACCTTCAAGCTTTTAAGACCCCAGACGCTATATCTTTTGATAGCCAGGC
>NW_022111373.1:68738347-68742113 GCF_000313985.2 Echinops telfairi | reverse complement strand
ACTATCATGATCCCAATTCTACCTTACAAATCTGGCTAGACCAAAGGATGTACATTGGTACAGATAGGAACTGGAAACACAGGGAATCCAGGACAGATGATCCCTTCAGGACCAGTGGTGTGAGTGGCGATACCGGGAGGGTGAGGTGTAAAGGGGGAGCCAATTACAAGGATCTACATATAACCTCCTCCCTGGGGGACGGACAACAGAAAAGTGGGTTAAGGGAGACGTCGGACAGTGTAAGATATGACAAAATAATAGTGTATAAATTATCAAGGGTTTATGAGGAAGGAGGGAGTGGGGAAGGGAGGGAGGGGAAAAATGAGGAGCTTCAGCCAGGGGCTTACGTGGAGAGGAAATGTTTTAAGAATGATGAGGGTAATGAATGTACAAATGCGCTTTACACAATTGATGTATGTATGGATTGTGATAAGAATTGTATGAGCCCCCAATAAAATGATTAGAAAAATAAAAGGATTATCTGCCAGGAAACCCTTTGGATCACAAGTTATAGGTAGTCTTAGTACCAAAGGAGAGGAAGTTTCTCTTTTCAAGGAAAGATGAGCTGTAAAAACTATTAAATGCCTACAAAATAGGAGGAGGATAAAGCTAGAAAGGAAAAGGCTAGGGAGAGATGGAGAGGGATGAGAAAAGAAATAAGATGAACCAGGGAGTTGCTCTGCTTGAAATTCGAGGGGAAAAAACAACAGAGCCTGGGTAGCGTAGTGGGGTAAGCACTGGGTTGCTAACTGCAAGGTCAGCGTCCTAAACCACCAGCTGCTTCAAGAAAGATTGATGAGGTTGAGGCTCCCAAAAGATCTACACCCTTGGATACCCACAAGGGCAGATCTACTTTGACTTTATAGCGCCACTATGAGTCAGAATGTAATCTATGGCAGTGAATTGATTTATTTTTAACTATGTTAAAATTCCATTTTGGGATACCATCAAACCATTATTATTATTACATTATTATGCAAAAGATGTTTTAGTGTGTTTATAAGTGTCTCATTAATATATGATATGCATAAAAAGGTATATAACATACAATACACTCAGAAAAATTTTGACTAAATATTTTAGTCAATATTTAGTCAAATATTTAGTCAATAACTAAATATTTAGTTAGTATAAACTGTACTAACTCTGATGTACATAGAAATTTGACCTAAAGATTGGCTTAGAAACAGAAATCATATTGCCTGTGTTATACATCGTCACTAGACATGATGCTTTAAGGTCTTTGTATTGACAGATCCCTCAGAGAGACCTGTGTAATTTCTTTAGCATTTGTTACTCCAGTTTTAGCTCTTATCATTTTTTGTTCCTGTAGCTTTTTTTTTTAATCTATAGAGAGACTCAAGATAAATACTAGCAATAACACTGGGCAAAAAAGGTCAGGAGATTGTGTGAACACAGCAAGGGAATACTGAATGGTTTCCAAATCAGAAAAGGTAAACATCAGGGTAGTAGCCTTTCACTATAGTTGTTCAATCTGTTTGCTGAGAGAATTATAGGAGAAGCTGGATTATATGAAGAAGAATGTAGCATCAGGCTTTGAGGTAGGCCTACTAACAACCTGTGATATGCAGCTGGCATAGCCTTGGTTGCTGAAAGTAAGGAGGATCTGAAGAACTTGCAGATGAAGCACAAGGATTGCCTTCAGTATGAATTACTACACAATGCAAAGAACACAAAAAGCCTCACAACTGGACCAGCAGTAAAAAGATTGAAGTTGTTTAGAAAAGTGGGTGAAGTATAAGACATGAAATAATAATAATAATAATTTATAAATTGTCAAGGCATCATGAGGGAGGGAGAGTGAGGAAGGGAAGGGGGAAAATGAGGAGTGGATACCAAGGGCTCAAGTATAAAGAAAATGTTTTGAAAATGATGATGGTGACAAATGTACACATGTATCCATCCTCAATGGGTGGATGGATGGATGGGTGGGTGGATGGATGGATGGATGGATGGATGGATGGATGGATGGATGGTGATAAGAGTTGTAAGAGCCCAAATAAAATGGTTTAAAAAATAAAAGATTGAAGCTGTCAAGGATTTTGCCTTGCTTGGATTCACAATTAATACCCATGGAGCAGCAGTTACGAGATAAAATTACCTATTGTGTTGTGCGAATCTGCTGCACAAGACCTCTTCAGACTGTTGAAAAGCAAGGAAGTTACTTTGAGGACTAAGTTACACCATAGTATTTTCACCATGAGTTACTAAGGTACACCATAGTATTTTCAATTGCCCCATATGCATATGAAAGTTGAATCAGGAAGACCAAAGGAAAATTGATGTCAGTTATGGTGCCAGTGAAGAATATTGAAGGTACCATGAATTGCCAAATGAACCAACAAATCTATCTCGAAAGAAGTAAAGTCAGAATGTTCCTTAGATGCAAAGATTGTGCGACTTCATCTCATGTACTCTGAACATGTTGTCAGGAGAAGACCAGTCTGTGGAGAAGGACATCATGCTTGGTGAAGTAGGAGAGAATCAAAAAAGAGGAAGGCTCTCAATGAGATGGATTGACCCAGTGGCTTCAACAATGGACTCAACTGTAAGAACAATTGTGAGAATGGCACAGGACCGGGCAGTGTTTCATTCTGCTGTGGGTAGGATCCTATGAGTTGGAATCAATTCAATGACACCTAACATCACAAGGTGACCGACTATCCCATTGTGCCCATGACCAAGGGGCTTCCCACAACGTGGAACTTTCAGTGCTAAACTCAGAAAGTCAGCTGAAATGGTACTTACCCATCCTTGATATTGTTGTTGGGTGTCACCAACTACACCCTTTCCATTAAATCTTCATGAAATCCTCTATAAAACCTATAGAATTTCTTGTCCAACTTTTCAGATGAGGAAACTCTGAAAGTTAAATAATTTGTTGAGGATCACATAACCAGTAAGTGGCTGAGCGGTAATTCAAATCAAGACTTCACACTAATCCTGTCATATTTTCTCTGTATAATATCTACACTTTCTGTAATTGCTTCAGCTCTGTTTTCTACTTTACTGTCTCTTTATCTATGACTGACACGAAATTTTAGTGACTTTATTTGTTTCTTAAAAATCTATTTGATACACCGAGGCAAAACACTAAGTGCGTGCAACAGAACAGTACAGGAAACAGAGCAACGAAGTCCCCAGGGAATACCAAAAATAGACTTTGGGACCAGGGCTTGGCACCCCATCAGACTCAACCAGAAAATACCCCTAAACGCCAACAAGCAGTCCTTGAACTAAATACAAGCTTTTCTTTTTTGTTGTGATATGGTTTTTTTAATTTTTGTCATTGGCCTTTTGCTGTTGTTTTCTTTTCTTTTGTTGCTTGGATTTGCTCTGTCTTGTTTTTGTGCATGTTATTATCGCTGCAGGACTGTCTAAATAAGATAGGCTGGATGAACAATCTGGAGGAGAAAACAATGGGACCGACATTTCCAGGGGAACATGGTAGAGCAGGAGGTGGGGGGAAAGGGAGTAGTGTTAACAAGCCCAGGGACAAGGGAACAACAAGTGATCAAAATGAGTGGTGAGGAGGGTGTAGGAGGCTTGGTAGGGCATTATCAAGGGTAATGTAACTGAGAGGAAGTACTGAAACCCAAAAGAAGGCTGATGATGATAGTGGGACAAGAGGAAAGTCAAAGAAAATAGAGGAAAGCGCTAGGAGGCAAAGGGCATTTATAGAGGTCTAAATAAAGGCATGTACATATGTAAATATATTTATATATGAGGATGGGGAAATAGATCT
>NW_022111373.1:68715772-68738247 GCF_000313985.2 Echinops telfairi | reverse complement strand
AAATGGAGAGAAAATGTTTTGAGAAACGATGTACAAATGCGCTTTACACAATTGATGTGTGTATGGATTGGAATAACAGTTGTATGAGCCCCTAATAAAATGTTAAAAAAGAGGAAAAAAACAAACAAAACAAAACAAAACAAAAAACTGTTATTTTATATTGAACAGCATTCCTGTAAACTTTCTGTAAAGCTTCAACGACTTGGGAAGATGTCCAGAGTTTTCAAAGAGTATTAGACCTGACCACAAAATTGAGACCCAAAATTAATCTTTCTTCCAAAGGCTCTCAAAAGACTAAATCTGTTACTGACAGAGCTTGTCTGCAGCCATCCATTGTTTACAGAGACATGTTTAAAAACACTTTATAGAAATAAACCCATGCATAGATGAACTTGAATTCCAGTAGCAATACATTTGGACTCATGTTCACACTATCAACTGTGATCATCTATTTAGAACACTAAGCACATTGTTCTGCACCTTCCTCATGTCACTTAACACAGATTGTCCTGGATTTCCCACAGGGTTCCGTTCTGATGCTTCTATCATTAGGTGGTCCTGACATAAGTCAAAATCTTTTCAATTTTTCCTGTTACTATTGCCTTTTATTATCAGTATCTTTATAAACCATAACACTGAACACCCATGAGCGAACATCTGAGAATGATAACATCAGCAAATTACACGCAGCAGCACAGTGCACAGAACACATTACTAATGATTAGATGAGCCAAAAAAAGAAAAAGAAATCAACAAAACCAACAAGAACCCACAAACAAAAGCAGACTTCCACAAATAGAGTTGGCCATAACTCAAGTATGTGGTCAGCTGGCCTACCTGTAACACATTGTGACTATCTTTTCTTTGTGAGACTAGAGACCGAGTTCCTTTTCGTATTTCTGTGCGAATGCCCTTCCACTGGATAGACCATCAAACTAGACCCTATTACTAGAAAGTGTATGCTTAATCTTTTGCTTGTATAGCAATTATGTAACTTATAACCTTGTGTGTATGCCATTTTATGCATGAGCAGAAGTGTGGGATACATTTCTACAAGTGGAATTTCTGGGTTAAAGCCTGTGTGCATTTCACATTTGATAGCTATTGCCAGATTGCCCTCCATAGGGATGTTACCAAATCTCATTAGTGAAAGAGATTAGAGTCTTAAAATCTTCTTTTAACCAAGTTTCCTTTCTGTTCCTTTTTTTTCCTTCAAATCCACCTTTTTGTCCTTGCTGCCTAAGCTCACCAGCGTTTCACATCTCTCTAAATAATTTGATCATTTTAATTGCATTTTTTCCTTTTTGATTATCTCAGGCTGAATTCAGAAATCTCAAGAGGTGACTTGGGCTGGGATGAGACTGCCATTGTATAAATTAAGGAAAGTCAAGGAAAGGTGAGGATGTATTCCACATGAAACAAGTGCATAGGAAGAGAGTAGGAGGCAATTATCTAAAGGAGTAGAGGACATGTTTTGAGGAGTTCTGGGAAATGCAGTTAGTTGGGTACGTTATGAATAAGGTGCCCTAGAGAGCACCTTTATTATTAAGAATTTGGCAGCTGACAAAAAGGTCAGTGGTTTGCACCCACCAGTGGCTCTGCTGCAGAAAAGACCGGGGACTCTGCTCCCATAAAGATTATCTGCCAGGACTGGGAGGAGAAGAGCCAGTCAGGGTGCAGTGTAGCAATGATGAAACATACAACTTTCCTCTAGTTCCTACATGCTTCCTCCCACCCCACTATCATGATCCCAATTCTACCTTACAAATCTGGCTAGACCAGAGGATGTACACTGGTACAGATAGGAACTGGAAACATAGGGTAGGAACTGGAAACAGGGAATCCAGGATGGATGATCCCTTCAGGACCAGTGGTGAGAGTGGTGATACTGGGAGTGTGGAGGGAAGGTGGGGTAGAAAGGGTGAACCAATTACAGGGATCTATGTATAGCCTCCTCCCTGGGGGACAGACAACAGAAAAGTGGGTGAAGGGAGATGTCGGGCAGTGTAAGACGGCAAAATAACAATTTATAAATTATCAAGAGTTCATGAGGAGGGGGGAAATGAGGAGCTAATGCCAGGGACTTAAGTGGAGAGCAAATGTTTTCGGAACAATGAGGGTAACAAATGTACAAATGTGCTTTATACAATTGATGTATGTATGGATTGTGATGAGTTGTATGAGTCCCCAGTAAAATGATTTAAAAATATTCTATTTGATATAATATTACAACCAGCTTTTACTTTTTCATAGTTTCCAATTTTTAAAATAGAATTTTATCTATTTTTAAGTTGATCATATTTTATTTTACAATCTTCGTTAGATTTTTCTTTTTTAAAGTCATATTATTGGGGTTTCATACAACTCTTGTCACAATCCATACATCCCTCCATTGTGCCAAGCACATTTGTACATTTGTTGCCATCATCATTTTCAAAACTAGATTTTTCTATTACTGAAAATTCTTAGAGACCAAGTCTCATAATTTGTTATATCTAATTCATTGTGGATTATTTTCATTTGGTTTTTGATTTGGTATTTTGATCCCATATTCAGTGAGTTTTAACTTCAGAGACCCTGTTTGAGATGCATTTTTGTAGAAAGACTTGTGGTTTTGTAAAATGGATTTTTATACTTTTCTTCCAGATGCCCTAGCTAGATCAGTGGTCCAGAAGTGTTGAATTAATTTCTCAAGCTGAAGGGTCCCAGTAACAAGTGGTACCGTAAACTCGAACTCCATAATTAAGGGAGTCATAGACTCCTGATTACAGATTTTGAGGGAGGCTTTTTCCCTTCCCATAACTCAGACCAACGTAGACACACTTTCTTGGTGATCCACTACTAAGGCCATAGGCAGAACTTCCTGTGTGAACTTTATTAAAACTCAAGTCTTTAAATTACTGAGACCAGGACACCACAGTTCTTGGACTTCTGTTTTATATCCTTACACTCTTGGGAGATAATGAGTAATAAGAAGAAGATAAGTGCTAACACTTATAATCAACAGACAATGGGCCAGATATTGTTCTAAGCATTTGACGCTGAAACCAGTTGCCTGGAGTCGATCACGTTCATCCTAACACCTTGGGTGTCAGAGTCTAACTGTGCTCAGCAGGGAGTTTACTGGCTTTGATCTTTCAGAAGGACCACTAGGAGATTGATTTCCCAGCCTCTCTTCTGAGTGGATTACAATCACCAGCCTTTCAACGAGCAGGCCAACACTGAATCATTTATGCCACATGAGGACTCCCTTTTTACCTTTAGTCTTCATAAAACCCTCTATAAAACATGCAATTCTGCTTTTCCAACTTTTCAGATGAGAACACTCAGAAAGTGAAATAACTTGCCTAAAGTCGCATAACAAGTAAGTGGCAGAATTAGAATTCAAATCCAGACATTATTACCCTAAGATCTGTATTTTAATCACTATAAAACATTGTGTCTGAACTGTAGATTAAAATTAATCCTTTCCCTCCAATATTTTAACATTCTAGTGGTAGAATTTTCTGGTTATTTGGACTATCATATTGTCAGTAAAGAAAATCACAAGTCTTGATTTTAACATAGCTCATCATGCTCTCAGAGTTCTGATCTTTTACTATTCCCATCCTATTATCGAGGGGATGCAATCGAATGTGTGTTTATTGCGGTGATTCCTGGCTGCTTATCTTTAAGGGATTTCCAAGTATAAACGTTTATAAAAATAAATTGTGAATTTTTGAGATGAAGAGATGTTTAAATTTGAATGAGGAGTGGATGGATATAGTGATACGATAAATCATAAGAGTTGTGGTCAAAGTTGAGGGATTCCTGAAATCAGAAAGTAGTCTCCAGAAAGCAGGATCAGTACCACCTTTGTTAAAGACATTTGTTAAAGACACAAATAACTGACCCCATCCTAGATGTGCTAAATTTCTAAGGGTGGAGCCCAGCAATTTAACAAACCTTTCAGTTAATTCTGCTATACCCTACTGTTGATAACCAAAGCTATAGTCTATTTAGGATTTAACTTATTTCAAACACCACTATCCATTATATAGTGGCATTTTGTTGTCCTTGTGACCTCAGTAAATGTCCATGAATCATAAAGCATTGCCCCTCAAGCCAAAGTTTACTGCTTCTCTCGCTAGAACAGGTCTATTAGATTCCCCTTCATCTTCTCCTGCCGATTATGTTTTACCGTAGTGCTGCCTTTTAAACATCTGGGATTTTTAAGGAGTGACTGCCATTGAACATAGTGGGGAAATTCAGAAGTTTGGAAAGTAACTCTTATTCTTTAAAATAAAAAAAGATGAGATCCATTATTCTTAATCTCTTTCATTTCTCTATAATAAGCAATAGTTGAAGTTTGGGATCTTTTATAGGCGATCAAAGATGTAACCCTAGTTTTATGGCTGCACTATCAAAAGAAGTAACTAGAAATTAGGTCTATATAAGCTGCCTTTAAAATTGTCAGCATTTTAACTAATTTGTGAAGAGTGTTTTTTCAGCAGTTCTTTCTAATGTTCATGTGTGAAATATTTTCATGCTGCCCTTTCCTTTAGCAAACATCTATCGATCCTCCTGTGCCAGGGATTGTCCTAGACACTGAGGGTACAATTATAACGGAGCCCGTTGTGGTTTCTGTCACCACACCACTGAAAGGTTGGTGGGGAGACAGACAAGAGAACAGGTGATTACAGTACAGTGTGATAAGTGTTATGATAGGTGAAAGAAAGAGCACCATTGGAACTGTTCTCAATAAAAATGGAACATAACTGCTGTCTGAGTGATTTATTGCGCTTGATTATAAAATATGCACATAAGATAGAAGCTAACTCCTACTCATCCTTCAGAAGGCAGCTCAAGTTGTCAGGCCTTTGCATCCTCCAGTGCCACCCCATCACTCTGCCCACCACAGTTGAGATCAGTGCCCTTTCTGTTGCTTTCACAGAGCCCGGTGTAGACAAGGGTCTTCCAAAAAGTTCATGGGAAAATTGAATTGAAAGATAATGTAATCCTTGTCTTGGACTTTTTAAAGCCTTCTTGTATTTCTTTCAGTGTACTTTTCACAGTGTATTCTACTGGGTTTGTTCAAATGCTTCTTACACTGTTATACTCTACGCTCTTGGAGGGCCAGGGCAGTATCTTCATTGTCTTTTCAGTTCCAGCACAGCGTCAGTAACCGTAGCCTTTCCTCCTCATCTGTTGCATAATTTAGACTTGCCTTTCCCAGAAGTGCCACTATTTTCATTGTTATCACCTCGAAAGAATTGTGCTTCTGTATTAAACTTTCCTCTACAAGGTGCATGAATGCATTATTAAACCTCTGCACCCCAATTTGCTTCTAAAGTAGACAGTGTGTCCTAATACTACCTCAAAATCCAGACCAATAAGAACTGTCTCTACAGAAAACAGAAAATAATTTGTAAGAGGGGAAACTGGGGTTGGTGAGGGAAAGGGAGGGGGATGCCAATAAACCCAGGGATAAGGGAACAACAAGTGATCTAAAATTGATGCCTAAGAGGGCACAGGATGCCTGCTGGGGTTTGATCAAGTGCAATGTAGCCAAGAGGAATTACTGAAACACAAATGAAGGTCAAACATGATAGTGGGACAAAAGGAAATAGAGGAAATAACTAGGAGGCAAAGGACATTTATAGAGGTCTAAATAAAGGCATGTACATATGTAAATATATTTATATTTAATGATAGGGAAATAGATCCATGTACATATATTTATGTTAAGTATTAAGGTAGCAGACAGACATTGGGCCTCTAGTCCTCCCTCAATGCAAGAACACTTTGTTCTATTAACCCAGCATTCTGTGATGCTCACCCTCCCTGACACGACTGCTGAAGACAAAATGGGTGCATAAGCAAATGTGGTGAAGAAAGCTGATTGTGCCCAGCTATCAAAAGATAGTGTCTGGCATCTTAAAGGCTTAAAGATAAACAAGCGGCCATCTAGCTGAGAAGCAACAAAGCCCACATGGAAGTAAACCAGCCTCTATAATCATGAGGTGTTGATGGCATCAGCTATCAGGTACCAAAGGCCCAGGACAAAAAATCATATTGATGTGAATGAGGGGGAGGGCAGAGTAGAGACCCAAAGCCCATCTGTAGACAATTGGACATCCCCTCACAAAGGTTACAAGGCAGAGAGGAGCCAATCAGGGTGCAAAAGAGCACTGACAAAACATACAACTTTCCTCTAGTTCTTTAATGCTTCCCACCCCTCACTATTATGACCCCAATTCTACCTTACAAATCCATCTAGACCAGAGTATGTACACTGGTACAGATAAAAGCTCAAATTACAGGGAATCTAGGGCAGATAAACCTCTTAGGACTAATAATGAGAGCAGTGATAGAAGGAGGATAAAAGTAAGGTTGGGGGAGAAATGGGGAACTGATCACAGCGATCGATATATAGCCCCCTCCCGGGGGGATGGGCAATAGAAAAGTGGGTGAAGGGAGACAGTGGCCAGTGTAAGACATGAAAAAACAGTGATTTCTGGTACAGATAGGAACTGAAAATACAGGGAATCCAGGGCGGATGAGCCCTACAGGACCAGTGGTGTGAGTGGCGAAACAGGGAGGGCAAAGGGAGAATGGGTAGGAAAGAGGGAACCAATTACAAGGAACTATATGTGACCTCCTCCCTGGGGGACAGACAACCGAAGGGGGTTGAAGGGAGACGTCGGACAGGGCAAGATATGACAAAATAACAATTTATAAATTATCAAGGGCTCATGAGGAAGGGGGGAGTGGGGAGGGAGGGGGAAAATGAGGACCTAATGCCGGGGGTTTAAGTGGACTTACTCTAAGAATAACAGATTGTCTCTCTCCTCAATCGAACTGTTGTTGCAGGTCATCAAGTGGATTTTAACTCTCAGTGATTCCATGTAGAGAGTAGAATTGTCTCAAAGTCTGTAATTTACTGGAGTAGATCACCAGGTCTTTCTACCATGAAATTGCTGGGTGGGTTCTCACTACCAAGTTTCAGTCAGTGACTGCATGCTTAACTGCTGCATCACTTGGGTTCAATCCCAGTTAGACTACCAAAGACCAAAAACAACCCACTGCCATTAAGTGGATTCCAACTCAGAAGACCACTCTATGTTAGGATTCTACAACTGGAAATCTTTACAGGAGCAGACAGCTTCATCTCTCATCAGTAGAATGACTGAGGGCATTGAACCACCAACCTTTGAACCAGCAACTTGTGGTTATTGGCCAAACGCCTAACCCATGATGCTACCAAGATTCTGTTTCCAATCACACTATTCTGACTGAATAATCTCCTGATGGCAGAGATGGGAATGCTGCTTTGTCTCAATAACAGAATTCCTCTCACCAAGCCTGACTTAATTATTGTAGTTTGTCAGCATCTCATTTGTCAACAACAGTTATCAATCCAATTCCATTCCGGGGAGTTGGGGGTGAAGGGCTACAATTTTGGTGGTTCTGGAGTTATAGAGGGGAAGAGGCATTCAGAAGGCCACCTGGTGGCAAGATGACTATATTGCCCTCTATTAGGGAGGAAGCGCGGGTGTTTTCGTTGGATTTTGCTTGCCTAACCCATCTCTGCCAGCGCCAATAGTGTACACTTCCTGAGTGCCTTAAACATTCTGATGGATTCCCATTCATTACTGACAAAGGGACTCACATTACAGAGAAAAAGAACAAGGCGAAGTACTGATGACACAGGATTTCTTAGTCTTATGACACAACCCTTCCCCAGAAGCAAGAAACATGCTCTAGAACATGAATAATCTATTTTCAGTTACAACTCCAACTGGAAAGAAAAGTCTTACAAGGTTGGGTGTTCTTCTAAAGTGCTTTCTGACCCAGCAACCATATATGATGAGGATGTTTCCCCCTAAAACAATAAAAGTTTTAAAGGGACACGGAGCATCTCTTGATTACTGCTATGTCCAGTCATATTAGTTTCAACTTCTAATTTCAGTGGAGCTATTATCTTGTCTTCTGGTGGAGGCTTTATTCATCTTATTTTAAACCAAAAGTATCTGGAGATAAGAGAACCAGAAAACGTTCAAACTAAAACAAAACAAAAACACACACTCACTGCGGTCAAGTCGATTCCAATTCATAGCAACCCGATAGTGCAGGCAGGCAGGATACAACTGGGTTTGTGAGTTTCCAAGACGATAACTTTCTACTTTCAGTAGGGGAAAAAATCCACCAGTGCAGGTCTACTGTCTTGAGCATCCAATCCCCCTTGCATCGTTGGAGATAATCCTCCATTATATGACACTTGCTGATGATGGGGCTCTAACTTATGTTCCCAAAGCCAAATTAGTCAGCAGCTAGAACATGAACATGAAGCCTAGATGTAGTCAAACACACTTGGGACTTGTGTTAGACAGGGTTCTCTAGAAAGATAAAACCAAATTGCTGATAATTTAATATATTTATTTATAAAGATAATTAGATATATAACACAAGAAATGAAATGTTAAATTATATACAGATAAATGTATAATACAAGAAATGAACAGTTAAATTATAAAGCAGTACAAATGGCTCAGTGCAACTCACTCCCATGAGAGAGAGTTGTGAGACACTAGCAGTCCTTCCAAGTCTAGTCTTCTGCCAGGTCTTCCTCTGTATATAGAGAGAACTAGGCTATCTCAGCACAGCAGCCAATCACAAGGCAGGTCACCAACTGTCAGCCAGGTCACCAACCGCCAGTCCCCAGCTCCAGAGATGTCTTAAAGGGACCTCAACTTACAGTGACACAGCCCATAGGCTAGGCGTCCCACAGGTAGTGTAGCCTGTAAACTGAGGCACAGAACAAGCAAGGCAGCCGCACACTGGTCCGATGATCAAAGAGCAAGATACAAGAAAGGCCATGCTCACCGAGCCATTATCTCTCCGCCCTTCAGTTAATCCCACTTGTGTTTATCAGCCAGGCTGGCACAATAAACTATCTCAGGACTTGAACTCTGAAATGAGTCCTGCAAATGGGGAACGATGGTTGAAATAGACTCCCAGCAGCCGGTGGTTCCAGCACTGAGTCCACGGGATGTTCATCTGGCTGGGGCCAGGGAATCCGCAGAAGCATCAAGACAAACTGAGCTGTGACCTTGTGGCTCCTATTGTCTGATCACTGTTGATCACTACCTGTTTCCTGAGTCTTGT
Organism: Echinops telfairi; assembly: GCF_000313985.2. Classification (NCBI taxonomy): domain Eukaryota; kingdom Metazoa; phylum Chordata; class Mammalia; order Afrosoricida; family Tenrecidae; genus Echinops; species Echinops telfairi. Next base: position 68,729,100 of record NW_022111373.1, on the reverse strand, counting down.
TCTCTATCTTTCTCTTTGATTTGAGGAGCTACTTAATATTCTGCCAATTAATTCATTTCCTGCTAAAATTTTCTGCAAACCATAAAGCAAAGCCATGGCTCCCAAGTTAATTCGGACTCACGGCAACTCTTTAGGACGACGGAGTAGAACTGCCTTGTAGGGTTCCCAAGGCCATAAATCGTAAGGAAAGAGGATTGGCACATCTTTCTCTTGTGGCCTGACAGAGCCCCTGAACTTCCAGTGAGCAGTCAAATGCTTAACCCCTGCACCACCAGCTTGCTTCTGTTGCTTGTGACTGAGACCCTCCTCTTTGTGCTGCTTTGTACAAAGTGCTTTGTGCTCAATAAACTACATAATAAACTACTAAACTACATTTAGTAGTTATTCAGTAAACAGCTGCTGAGTGAGTGAGAAGCTATCCGTTTTTTACAATCCTCCCAAGATTGTCTTCTGTGGGAGCCTACCTTTGATTTTCCTTAACATGCCAGAAGAAAATTTACTTTATTAAATAATCATAAACATGGTCTGGAATGTATATGTTCTTGACGGCAGGTGATAGATACCACAGGGGAATTTGCAGTACGGCAGGGAGACAGGGGGCTGCTCTTACAATCATGTGGAGGCTGGGGAACAAACAGAGGATTGAAAGCCCTAAGCTAAATCCCTCCTCCGAAGGGAAGGTTAGCTTGTGCTTCAGCCTGGTATTTGTTCGCTGAGCCTTCTCCACAGTGAACCCAGAGGTGGCAAGCCTCCCAAAGGCTTTCCTTAGCCCTGAAAGCTTATGCTCAAGCCGCAGGTTGTGAGGCTGTACTGTGAAGGCTCAAAAGCATGACGGGCTTCAGGATCTGAGGGCTGAACGTGCTTGGGCTGGAGGAACCTGGGTAGAATGTGAAGGCCCTCTGTCCACTTTCTGTTCTTCTTTTCTCACCACGCAAATGTAAAGTTTCTGATATAGTTGGTTTGTTTTATTTTTAATTTATCTCTTAAGAATTTATTACATATATTTCAAAGAGGTTTTATTGCGGGTAAAGTACCATTGTTAATATACATTTTGTTTCCTCAATACTATTGCGCTGGCGCTATGGGTTAGGTGTTGGACTACTAACCGCCAGTGTGTAAGTTCAAACCCAGCAGCCATGCTGTAGGAGAATGATGATGTTGTTGTCTGCTCCTTTAAAATTGGACAAAGCCTCACGGAAAGGATGGTAGGGCCAACAACAGCTCATGACATGTTGTCCCCTTACTGGAGCATACTGCGACAGAGGACAATACTGGAGACACACCACAGGGAGGTAGTGCAACCTGAACCACCCCCACAGCAGGGCGAACCAAGAAGGGAACATAACAGATCAGCAATTGAAGCAAAGCCAAGCCACAAAGCCCCTAAAGAGCCCCCAAAATAGACTTCAGGCTCAGAGGGGCAGTTCCTGGAATTCCCCCAGGACCAGTGGGGAGACAGTCATAAAGGTCAGCAGTCGGACCTAGCATTGTGTATGTTTTTTCTCTTTTCTTTATTCAATCTCTGGCTTGCCTTTTGTTTGGTTTATGTCTTTGTTGGTTTGCCTACTCATATAAGATAGACATGGGAAACAAGCGCAAGGAGAAAGCCACAGGGTCAACGGTCTTGGAGGGGCTTGTGGGGAGAAGGTGGTGGTGGGGGGAGGGTGTGGTGCGCAAACAACGCCATAGACAAGGGAACAACCAGGGCATTAATACCAACAACAAGGAGGACGTAGAGATCCTGGGGGTGTTGGAGCAACAGCAATCTAGCTGCCAGGAGTTACTAAGAGGTAAAAGTAGGGCAAGCATGAGGGTGGGGCAGGAGGAAGGTAAAAGGAGACAGAGGAATGATCTAGGAAGCAAAACTATGGATAGCGGTATATATATAGGTGTATATATATATGTATATACATCAATCCATAAAAATAGAGGCATTGACCTATGTACATATATTTATATGGCAATACACTGAGGTAGTGGATGGACTTCAGGTCTCTGCTCATATCCTCCCTCACTACAAGAACACTTTGTTCTAACAAACTGGTATTCTGTGATGCTCACCCGACCAGCACAATCGCCAAAGACAAAAATGGGTGCATAAGCAAGTATAGTGGAAAAAACGGTAGTGCCCAGCTATTAAAAGATATAGCATCTGGGGTCTTAAAGGCTTGCAGTTAAAAAAAGCGGCCACCTCACAGAGAAGCAACAAGCCCACCTGGAAGAAGCACATCAGCCTGTGTGAGCATGAGGCGTCATCGGGACCAGGTAACAAGCATCAGAAGAACCAAAACAAACAAAACATATTGTTGAGAATGAGTGGGGTTGGAGCAGAAACTCAAAGCCCATCTGTAGACAATGGGACATCCCCCAAAAAGAGAGGTCACAGGGAAGGGATGAGTCAACCAGGGTGCAGTAAAGCACCGATGAAACACACAATATTCCTTTGGTTCCTTGAGGCTTCCTCACCCCCCACTATCATGACCTCAGTGTTGCCTCTCACTTTGGGCTACACTGGAGCATGTGCACAGCTACAGATAAGGGACAAGAGCTCAGGACACACAGAATCCAGGAACAGGAGTGGGAATAGCGACATCAAAAGGGTAGGGGGAAGGAGAAAGGGGGGAAGAGGATGAGAGGAAGGGGGAACCGATCACAATGATTGACACATAACCCCCCCCCCCCAAGGGGGAAGAACAACAGAAGCCATGAGGGAGCGGAGACAGTGGTTGGGTCTGTGTGAGATATGAAATAATAATAATTTATAATCCATCAAGGGGTCATGAAGGGGTGGCGAAGAAGAGCTGATATCAAGGGCTCCATAGAAAATAAATGTCTAGAACAGAATGATAGCAACATATGTACAAATATGCCTGATACACCTGATTTATGGATTGTAATAAGAGTTGTAAAAGTCCCCAATAAAAAGATCTGTTAATAAAAAAAATTAAAACACCTCAGAAACTCTAAAGAGGGATGCTATGAGTCAGAATCGACTTGATAGCCATAGGTTTGGTTTTGCTTTTGTCATTTAATAGAGAACTGTTGATACATTATTTATATGTGTAGATGTGGAATTTAAGAAACGTTTCTGACAATGAATCTAAATGGTTCAATGTTTCGCTCTGAACTTTGCTGATTGGGATTGAAAATATTCTCATTGCCAAGAGAAATAAAGATCTTACATGTAAATGACATGTAGTTCTCACTTATTCTTTTAATGGCTCCTCTCATTTGACACCCAGGATGTACTTCTATAATAAACCCAAACCCACAGCCACCAGGCTGATTCTAAGTCATAGCAAATCTATATAGGGTTTTTGAGGCTGTAAATCTTTACAGATAGTCTTATCTTTCCCCCTTACAGTGACTGATGGGTTTGAACCACCGAGCTTTTGGTTAAGAGGCCAGTGCTTCCAAGATAGCACTACTAGGGCTTTTAACTTCTCCAGTAATGTTTAGAAAACTTCTGGGGAGTCTTCTATCTTGCATGTCTGTGGCTTTGACATTAAACTTTTATGTGTTCCTTAGTATTAGAAATGCTTTGGAAAATATTATAAGGTTATGTTGGTATTTTTTAATTAAACCATTTTCTTTAAAAAATTTTTTCATCATGGTTCACAGACCAAATTAATTTTCTATTCAACAGTTCATACACATTTTGTTTCATGGCATTGATTTCAATACTCACAATGTGACAACAGTGAAATCACCTCCTAGGTTTCCTTATTTTATAAGCTGCCCTTCTTTCCTGTCCCTTCCTGTCTTCTGATCTTTGCCCCTGGCCAAATGCTATCATTTTGGCTTATATATTTTAAGGAACCATACCTCCCTGGTGTTATTGTTTACATTATAGGCCCACCCATTGTTTAGCTGAAAGTTGACCCACAGGGATTCAGTTAGGGCAAATTGAAGGAAAGATGAAGTCAGAGCCGAAAAGAAAATTTCAAACACAGCTAGAGATGACAAAGTCAAATATTAGAATGAAATGTGCAAAGACCTAGAGCTAGAAAACCAAGAAGGAAGATCACTCTCAGCAGATCCTAAACTGAAAGAACCCAAGAAGAAAATCAAGCCGCAAGATGTAATCATGAAAGAGTCTATGGGAAAAGTATTAAATGATGCAGGAAGCACCCCATGAGACGGAAAAATACATAGCACCGTTTTCCTAAAAGCAACTAGTCAACAACCCACCATTTCAGTAATATGAGCAAGAACCAATAGCGTTGAAGAAAGAAGTTTAAGATGCACTGAAAGCATTTGCCAAAAACAAAGTTCCAGGAATTGATGGAATAACAATTAAAGTGTTTCTACAAGCTGAAGAAGCACTGGAAGCTCTCACTCGTCTATGCCAAGAAATTTGGAAGACAGCTACTGGAAGAGATCTACTTCTCTGTACATTCCAAAGAAAGGTGACCCAACAGAATGCTTAAATTATAGAACAATATCATTTATATCACAGGTAAGGAAAATTTTTCTGAATGTCATCCAATAATGGTTGTAGCAGCACATTGTCAGGGAGCTGCTAGAGGTTTAGGCCAGATTCGAAAGAGAATATGGAACAAGGGATATCATTGCTAATGTCATATGGATCTTGGCTGCAAGTATAGAATACCAGAAAGATGTTTACTTGTGCTTTATTGACTATGCCAAGGCATTTGACTGTATGGATCACAACAAACTATGGTTAAACACGAGCAAAACGAGAATTCCAGAACACTGTATTGTGCTCTTGAGGAACCTGTACATGGATCAAGAGGCAGTTGTGCAAACAGAGCAGGGGAGTACTCTGTAGTTTAGCATCAGGAAAGTTGCATGTCAGGGTCGTGTCCTCTCACCACACTTGTTCAACCTCTATGCTGAGCAAGTAATCAGAGAAGCTGGATTATATGAAGGATGTGGCATCAATATTGGAGGAAAACTTATTAATAAATTTCAATATGCAGATGACACAACCTTGCTTGCTGAAAGGGAGGAGTGTTTGAAGTCCTTGCTGATGAAGATCAAGGATTGCAGCCTTGAGTATGGATTTCAACGCAGTGTAAAGAATACAAAATACAAAATACAAAGTGGCCAATAGGTAATATCATGATAATGGAGAAAATGTAGAAGTTATCAAAGATTTTGCTTGAAATACAATCAATTCTCATGGAATCAGCAGTCAAGAGATTTTAAAATGTGTTGCACTGGGTAAATCTGCTGCACAAGACCTTTTTAGGGTGTTGAAAGCAAGGGTGTTACTTTGAAGACTAAGGTGGGCCTAATCCAAGCCATGGTATTTTCCATTGCCTCATATATCTGTGAAAATTGCACTTTGAATAAAGAAGACTGAATAAGAATGGATTTATTTGAATTGTGGTCCTGGAGAAGAATATCGAAAGCACCACGGACTGCTAAAAAGACGAACAAATCTGTCTTGGAAGAAGTAAGACCAGGGTGCTCCTTAGAGGCAGGGGTGGCAAGATTTTGTCTCCCAGACTTTGGACCTGTGGTTAGGGGAGACCAGTCTCTAGAGAAGGACACCATACTTGGTCAAGTGGAGAGAGAGAGGAAGTCCTTCAAGGAGATGGATTGACACATTCGCTCCAACAATGAGCTCAGGCAGAGGAGCAATTGTGATGATTGTCCAGACCGGGCAGTGTTTATTCTCTTGGGCACAGGGTTGCTATGGGTTGGAATTGACTTGATGGTACCTAACAACAACTGCCTCACTTTCAGGATTTGAACTGAAGAGTACCCACCACCGTGCAAGATATTTCCTCAAAGTGTGATGGGGTTCTGCGAGGTGTTGCAGTGAATTGGAGAACCTTGGGATGTGACAGAATATTCTCAAGGGAGGAATAGGGGGTGGATGGAACAAAACAGTTTCTTGGAAGAATTGGATATTTGAGACATCTTCAATCTTCAAATTCCTTGTAACTATTCTGGTACTAATTCTTACAAAAGAAATTATTACTACAGAATGGATTGCTTACTCCTGCCTGAGGGATTAGCCACTGGGAATTGTGTGAATAGCAGCAAACACTGGGATAAAGTTCTGGAAGAGGAGTCCCTCAGGACTAAAATACGACTGAGAAAGAGCTACCTACTCAAAAGTAGGGTCAACCATAGTGGTATGAATAAAGTAGAGTCCTCAGAAGTTCAAAATGAGATGTGCAAACATATATTAATAACCTGAATGTTGAATGTACAAAGTATAATTCTAGGAAAAATTAGAAGTCATCAGAAATGAAATGGTATGCATAAAGTGAGATTGAAATCCAGGAATTAGTGATCTGAAATGGACTGGTATTGACCATTTTGAATATGACCAAATCATATGGCTTACTACACTAGGAATGACAAATTCAAGAGAAATGGCAGCACATTAATCATCAAAAAGAACATTTCAAGATCTACCTTAAAGTACAATGCTGTCTGTGACAGCATCTTTACCCTTGTGAGGAAATCCATTTAACACAATTATTATTCAAATTTTTGTGCCAAGCACTATAGCTAGTGATGAAGAAACTAAAGAATATGACCGACTTTTTCAGTCTAAAATTGGTCAAACATGCAATCAAAATGTGTTGATAATTATTGGCTATTGGATTGAAGAAGTTAGAAACAAAGAGTTTGAGAAAATAAGGCCCTGGTAATGGAAATGAAGCTGAGATTGCGTGCTAGAATCTGGCAAGATCAACAACACATTTGTTGCAAATACCTTTTTTCAACAACATAAATCAAGTCCATTCATATGAGCCTCACCAGACAAAATACCCTAGAATTGAATTAACTTCATCTGTGGGAGGAGACAACAGTGTGTGTGTGTGTGTGTGTGTGTGTGTGTGTGTGTGTGTGTGTGTTAGGTGCCATAAAGTCACTTCCAATTCATAGCAACCCCATGTACAATAGAACAAAACACTCCCTGATCCTGTGCCAGCCTCACAATTGTTCCTATGGTTGAGCCCATTGTTGAAGCCATTGTGCCAGTCCACCTCATTACTAGCCTCTCTTTTTCACTGTCCCTCTACTTTACCAAGGATAATGTTCTTCTCCAAGGACTAGTTTCTTTTTATAACATGTTCCAAGCACATGAGCCAAACTATAGCCATCCTTGCTTCTGAGGATCATTCTGACTCTACTCCTTCTGAGACACATTTGTTTGTTCTTTTGACAGTCCATGGTACTTTCAATATTCTTTGTCAGCACCATATTTCAAATGCATTGATTCTTTGTCAGTATTCCTTTTTCAATGTTCAACTTTCACATACTTGTGAGGCAGTAGAAAATATCATGTTTTGGGTCAGGTTCACCTTAGTTTTCAAAATGACATCCTTGATTTTTAGCACTTTAAAGAGATCTTGTTCAACAGGTTTATACATAAAAATGCAATGTATCGTTGATTTCTTGACTGCTGCTTCCATGAGCATTGGTGGTGGATTCAAGCAAGATTAAATCCTTGACAACTCCTATTTGCTCTCCATTTATCATGATATTACCTATCGGTCTAGTGAGGATTTTGGTTTTCTTTAGTTGTAATCCACATTGAAGGCTGCAATCTTTGATTTTCATCAGCAAAGACTTTAAATTCTTACTTTCATCAAGCAAGGCTGTGTCATCTGCACTTTGAAATTTATAATACATCTTCCTCCAAACCTGATGCCACATTCTTCTTCATATAACCCAGATTCTCTGATTATTTGCTCAGCATACAGACTGAATAAGTATGATGCGAGGATACAACCCTGATGAACAGCTTTCTTCATATTAAACCATGCTGTACTTCCTTGTTATATTTTCACAACTGCCTCTTGATCCAGAAATAGGTTCTGTTTGGGCATAATGAAGTTTTCTGTAATTCCCATTCTTCTCAAAGCTATCCATAATTGGTTATGAGCCACAGAGCTGAATGCCTTTGCAATGTCAACCAACTGTTAGAGATCGATATTTGTGGCCATTCCAAATAAGGTTGCCTAACACAATGCAGAAACTATTGAATATTATTAACATCATATACAAGTAAAATTTTCTGAGGACAACTGAAAAATGGTTACAGCACTACATCGAGAGGGAGCTACCTGAAATTTAAGTCAAATTAGAAGAGGATAGGTCAACGGAAGTCTCCTAAGATGGCTTCGGCGTTGCACGGGTCACCTACCGCGCCCGGGAAGAGCCAGTCTCGTCACCAGAAGGCAAAGCTGGACAGCCGAGCATGCTAACGCAAACTTGGACCTGACTGAGGGCAGCATGACTGTTAGTACAACAAAGAAGACTTCTGATCCCTATATCATCATTAGAGCCAGAGACCTAATAAAGCTTTTAGCTAGGAGTGTTTCGTTTGAGCAGGCAATAAGAATTCTTCAGGATGGTATTGCATGCGACATCATTAAAATAGGTTCTTTAGTATGAAATAAAGAAAGATTTGTAAAAAGAAGACAGCGTCTTATTGGCCCCAAAGGATCCACATTGAAGGCCTTGGAACTGTTAACAAACTGCTACATTATGGTTCAGGGAAACACAGTTTCAGCCATTGGACCCATCAACGGTTTAAAAGAGGTTCGGAAAGTAGTCCTAGATACTATGACGAACATTCATCCAATATACAACATTAAAACTTTAATGATTAAACGAGAGTTGGCAAAAGATTCTGAATTAAGATCACAGAGTTGGGAAAGATTTTTGCCACAGTTCAAACATAAAAATGTGAATAAGCGCAAGGAACCAAAGAAAAACACTGTTAAGAAAGAATTTACACCATTCCCACCACCACAGCCAGAAAGTCAGATTGACAAAGAATTGGCTAGTGGTGAATACTTTTTGAAGGCAAGTCAGAAGAAACGACAGAAGATGGAAGCTATAAAGGCTAAACAAGCAGAAGCGCTCAGTAAGAGACAAGAGGAAAGAAACAAAGCTTTTATTCCACCTAAAGAAAAACCAGTTGTGAAACCTAAGGAAGCTTCTACCGAAACTAAAATTGATGTGGCTGCCATCAAGGAAAAGGTTCAGAAAGCCAAGAATAAGAAACCGGGAGCCCTGACAGCTGAGGAACTTCAACTTAAGATGGAAGCAAAGGAAAAGACAAAGACAAAGAAAAAGTAACCAAGAAATGAAAGCCTTGGACTAGAAGTTATTAAGCTTGTCTCCTTTTGTAAAGGATTTTGAGGTGTGCTAGGCATTAGTTGCCTTATCTTTAAGAAGAAATACTTTGATCTTTTTTTTCTTGAGTTTTTGTTTCCTGAAAAGTTCTCTATAAATAAACTATTCATGTGGTTTTTGCAAAATTTTGTACTAGAAAAAAAAATTAGAAGAGGATATGCCTATATTGTTTCTGATGTTTGACGGACCTTGGCTGAGAGCAGAGGAAAATAGAAAGATGTTTACTTGTGTTTTATTGACTATGGAAAGATATGGGACTGTGTGGATCATAGAAAACTATGAATAACATTAAGAAGAATGGGAATTGCCAAAAACTTCCTTGTGCTCATGCAGAACCTGTACATGGATCAAGAGGGAGTCATTTAAACAGAACAAGGGAATACTGCAGGACTTAAATCAGGAAAAGCGTGTGTCCGTGTGGCATCCTATCACCATACTTCCCCAATCTGTATGCTAAGCAAATAATCTGAGAAGCTGGACTGAATGAAGAAACACATGGCATTAGGATGGGAGGAAGGTTTGAGTATTAACAACCTGCAATATGCAGATGGCACAAACTTGCTTGATGAAAATGAGAAGGGCCTGAGGCACTTGTTGATGAAAATCAAGGACTTCAGACATCAGTATGGATTTATATGCATTGAATCTGTTTTTTTAAAACCCTCACAGCAGGATCAATAGGCAATCTCATGATGAGTGACAACTTTCAAAAACTTGAAAATGGAAATTGTCAAGGAAGGATTTTATCTTTCTTGGATCCACAACCAATGTTCATGGGAGAAGCAGTCTAGAAATCAAAGAATGCGTTGCATTGAGTAAATCTGCTGCGCAAGGCCTCTTCTAAATGTTGAAAGTCAAGGATGTCACTTTGAAGACTCAGGTGCACTGGAGCCAAGCTGTGGTACTTGCAAGTGCCTCACAGGAATGTGGAAGTTGAACAATGAATGAGGAAGTCTGAGAAAGAATGGATGCATTCGCCAATTTCAGAACCACTTCCACATTGTTGGTATCTGGTAAAGCAGCACCCAACTCCTAGTACCAAGTTCTACTTTAGTTATCTAATACTGCTAGAGCAGAAATACCAGAAGTGGATGGCTTTAACAAAGAGAAATTATTTTTCTGACAGTTTTGGAGCCTAGAAATCTAAACTCAGGGTGCTGGCTCTAGGAGAAAGTTTTCTGTCTTTCTCAGTTACGGGTAAAGTTAATTTCTTCTCAGAGTCTGCTCTTGGGCAATTGTCACAGAGCTTGGTATCTCTCTTCCTCCATCTCTTTTAAAATCTGTTTTATATCTCAAAAGAGTTTTACTCTTTTTAAGTTATTCTTTGTGTGTGTGTGTGAGTGTGATCTAATGTAAGGAGAACTTCCTTGAAAGTGTGGGCTACCTCTGCTGTAGATGGGTATTCTGGCAACAACTTCTCTCTCTTGACCCTTCATCTGACCATCACCTGACCTGTAGTTCTTAGGAAATAAATTGCAGCCTGCTGCCTGACTTACAGAGCTTTGTATTCACCAGTTCCTACAGTCCCATGTGCCAGAAGTCTACTACTTAACCTACCAATTCTGGATCCATCAGCCTCTGCCACCACATGACTCCAGAGCAGCGGGACACCTGGAACTTGCCAATTTTCACAACTGCGTGAGCCTTTATCTTGAAATGAATCTCTTTCTCTCCTGAATTTTACTCTTTTAGAGAACCCAAACTAGGACAATGGGTAAGGGGATTGTAGATGCATTTTTGCCTTCCTATTTTTTATTTCAGATTTAAGAAAAAAAATAAGATTACTTTTATGATGAAAATAAACAACATTTTCAGTGACAGAATTATAATTGATATAAATGTGCTTAAATGGAAGAAAATAGTTTATAACCTTAACTTCACTGAAGATGTATTTGGTAAAAAATAAATTAATGCTATCTGGATATGAATTATACCCTGTTGTTTTGTAAAGGGAATAACAATGGAACAAAAGGAGGTCATCTTCAAAATGGAAAAAACAAACAAATTAAAAAACCCAAATTCTGTAGCCAGCAAAGAATAAAGGGATATAAAAGATGTGCAAAGTTTTCTACCTCAGCAACCAGGAACTAACTATAGAGCATGTGGGGTTAAGTCTTCCTCAGATGAAGGGGTTCATAGCACATAGATATGGAAGAACACGTAGGAGAAAAGTGAAACAGGATGACCTTCTGTATGCACTCAAAGCATCCGAAAACACACTGCGGAGCATGCAGACCGGCAGGAAGACAGAGGGCATCATGAGAACCGTTCATTCCCACTGTTGGCACATGAAGTGAAACAGGCCACCGCTATGAAGTGTTGTCACATTTTTTTAAATCATTTTATTAGAGGCTCATTCAACTCATCACAATCCATACATACATCAATTGTGTAAAGCACATTTGTACATTCAATGCCCTCAGCATTCTCAAAACCTTTACTCTCCACTTAAGCCCCCAGCATCAGGTCCTCATGTTTCCCCTCCCTCCACGCTCCCCTCTCCCTCATGAGCCCTTGATAATTTATAAATTATTATTTTGTCATAGCTTGCCCTATCCGACATCTCCCTTCACATTTTCAATAGAATGTTTGACTGCTCTGTTTTATCATGCTTCTCACTATTCATACTATTTGGAGAATATAACAAATAGAAGGTGAATGTCTTGACCACACAGGCTTGTTGATTATGCATAGCACATCTTCAGTCTGGTCAATAGGCAAATGCTGGGAGTTTACTGGACTGGTTTTTCATGCCTTCGCGAGGTTGTCTATAAGGTGACCAAACAGCTAGTGGATGAGCTACAGCACTTGACAGAATGAATAAAATGTCACCATGATTTCCTGGACACTTAAGAATTCTATTAGCCTCAATATGGCTCAACAATACTGCTTTAGCCAAGAGTTCTCACCTATTTGAAGTTGAGTGTAGGCAACTGCACAGTGCTGGAGAATATCTGCCCAGAATAAGAATGTCAAGCGGGCTATGAGAATATACCACATGTAAGCTGCACCATTGTCACATCACTGTATCTTTTCAATCAATGCCTCTGCTAAGTAGAATATGAATTTTCTCATGTCTTCAGCTTTCAGAAATCTAACGATAATAATCTGTGTTGAAATATTAAGGAGACATCTAGTTGGTGATTTAGTATATGAATCTGAAGCTAATGAATGAGGTCAGGTGAAAATAAATACAGTGGAATTATCTCCATAAGCAACTTGTATGAATTCTAAAATATGTGCTTGGCAAAAAACAAAAACATATTTTTCTTATAACATGGCCTCTAAATGCAAGCCAGCATCTTCATCTGGTGTTAAAACGAAGAAACAACCTTCTGTGCCAATACTGTTGGAAAACTGGCACCGTTTGATTTCCTGATTGATACTACATACATTCAAAGCCTTGTATACAATAACTTAGCTAACATTTTAAAGATTTTCAAAGATGCTTTTAACTCTGCTTTTGCAATTCATACTGTCTTTAGATCCTAATTCTCTCAGAATAAGTTTTTTCCCTTGACGATCATTTTAATCTCTATACAGGTCATAGATACAGTTATTCCCCCGGAAGAGACTACTCAAGAGTATATGGAGTGGGAGGAGGCGGGGGGCAGGGAAGAAAGATAAGGATGGAATCTTGGAGCATGAATATTTAAAATACAGCAAGAGAATTCACAAGGGTTCTAAGAAAGTGAGCAGGGGTCCCAGGAAAGATTAGTATAATAGAAAATTAAGAAGAGTATCTCCATAGAGTATTTGATAGTATCAAAAATAATGCATCGACATTAAGTAAGATAAATACTGAGAAGAGACTATCGGATTTGGAAATTACTAACACACATACTGAAAACCTTAGCAAGGCAGTGTTGATTTTATGGTGGTAGACTAAATCAGATTTAGATGGGGTATAAATTAGACAGAAGTTTGAAGAGCAGTTGTGTCACTTGGTGTGATGTAGACAATTACTTAATATGGCCCTTACAGCCACAACCCCTTTTGTGATATACTGAAATTCTAGGCTCTGTGCTTGTGGACAATAAATGAGGAAGACTGAAGAATAATCAAGGTATTTGAATCATGGTGCTGGCAAAGAATATTACAAGTACGTACCATGGATCGTCAAAAGAACAAACAAATTTGTCTTGGAATAAGTACAGTCAGAATGCTCCTTAGAAACAAGGTGGTAAGACTTC
>NW_022111373.1:68698118-68714575 GCF_000313985.2 Echinops telfairi | reverse complement strand
GAAGAGGAAAGGATGTTGGTAGAGTAGTGGGACAGTGACAAAGAGCAAGACCCTCAACAAGATCTATCGTACAGTGGCTGCATAAATGGGTTCAAACGTAAGTAGAGCCCAAGACCAGGCAGTGTTTTATTCTGTTATACATAAGGTCAGTTGTACATAGTGTACAGCGTGATGAATCTGAACCAGCCTGATAGCACCTCACAATAGCATGCTTATGGCTATAATCCCATTTTGGAGAGAGTTCTCTGTTTTTCTAATAGACGTGGTTAAGATGAGATTATACTGAGTCTCTACCTCACTAGATTAATAGATGTGATGGCACTGAAAACACGACTGCGGAAGAGCAGACTATTGCTGTGGAGAGACTAAAGCTTTCAGGACTTCATTTGCTAATAGAGCACAAGGCAAAATGAGAAGAAATAGCTGAAAACATCTATTAATAATTGGAACTTGGAATGTATAAAGTAAGAATCTTGGAAAACTGGAAGTAGTTAAAAATGAACTGAACACATAGAGGTTGACATTCTGGGCAGTAGTGAATTGAAATGGACTGGCATTGACCTTTTAGAATCAGACAATGACATGATCTACTATGCTAGCATTGCCAAATTCAAGAGGAATGGAGTTGCATTCATAGTTAAAATGTACATTTCAAGATCTATCTTGAAGTAAAATGCTGTCTGTGATAGGGTAGTATCTATCCATACCTAAGAAAATTCAACAATAGAGCTATTATTCAAATGTATGCCCTGACTGACCACCAAAGCTAGTGAAGAATTTGAAGAATTCTACTGAGGTCGTCAGTCTGAAATTGATCAGACATGCAATCAAGATGCGTTGATAATTATTGGAGATTGGGACAGAAAAGTTTGAAACAAAGAGGAAAAAACGTAGTTGGAAAATATAGCTTTGACAACAGAAACAAAGCTGGAAATTGCAATGCAGAATTTTATGAGATCATTGACTTATTCATCTCAAATACCTTTTTATCAGCAATGTAAACAATGACTATACACATGGACTTCTCTAGAAGGAAAACACAGAAATCAAATTGACAACATCTGTGGGAAGAGACGATGAAGAAACTCATATCAGACGCTAAATTGAGGCCAGGGCCTGACTGTGGAACAGACCATCTATAGTTCATATGTAAGTTCAGGTTGAAGTTACAGAAAATTAAAACAAGTTCACAAGCTCCAAATATGACCTTGAGCATATTTCACCTGAATTTAAAGAACATTTCAAGAATAGATTCGACTCACTAAATACTAATAATGGCAGAAGAATTGATAACGCTGTGGGATGATATAATGACTATAATAAAAAAGATTATTTAAAAAACAGGAAGATAAAAAGATAAAAGCAGATGTCCAAAGAGACTCTTAAACTTGCTCTTGATTGTAGAGTAAAGTTAACGGGAGACGTGATGAAGTAAAAGAGCTGAACAGAAAATTTCAAAGTGCAACTTGAAGAGACAAAGAACAATATTATAATGAAATGTGCAAAATCCTGGGGTTAGAAAATCAAAAAAGGGAGAACCTGCTAAACGTACATCAAGCTGAAAGTACTGAAGAAAAAGTCAAGCCTCAAGTTGCAATATTAAAAGATTTAACGGGCAAGTGAAAGTTGGATACTGAATAAGGAAGGCAAAGAAGAATTAATGCACTTGGATTGTGGTGAGGACAAACAAATGTCTTGGAAGAAATATGGCCAGAGTGCTTCTTATAGGAAAGGATGGCATGACTTTTATCTGGTGAACTTCAGGCATGTTGTTAAGAGAGACCAGCCCCTGAAGAAGGACATCATGCTTAGTAAAGCAGAGGAGTAGCAAAAAAGAGGAAGGCCTTCAAGGAGATGGATTGACACAGTGACTGTAACAATGTGCTCGGATGACCATTGTGAGGGTGGCACAGGACCCAGTAGGGTTTCTTTCTGTTGTGCACAGGGTTGGTATGGGTCAGAACTGACTCGGGGGTACTTAACAACAACAACAACAACAGGGCAAACTATTAAGTATTTCGGAAAGCATAAGAGAATATCGAAGGAATGCACAGAGTCATCATATCCATCACATTCAACCATATGATAGCATATGATCAGGACCCAATGGTACTTAAGGAGGACCAAGCTGAACTGAAGGCTCCAGGGATTGACAGAGTTCCCTTAGAGGCAGAGATGGGCTCAAACGGAAGAACACCTGTAAAGATGGCTCAAGACGGAGCGTTGTTTGGTTTTGTTTTGCTTCTTTTCTCCCCTGTTGTACATAGAATTGCTATGAGTAGGAACTGACTAGGTGAAATCTAACAATTACAACCAGTCATTTGGCCGAGTCCGTGGCATAGACTAAAAAGTGCTTCTAGTGCTGCATTACTTGCTGAACCATCTCAATTGGTCCTCTTTCCAAGCCTGGAGCCTTGTTTTGGCTAATGACTTCAGTCCAGCTTGGACTTCGTTCTTCAGTATCATTGGTTCTTGGTCGTGAGCTACCTCTTAAAATGGTTGTTCATCACCCTGTGTTTTTTGGGTTTTTTAATATATATATTGACTCTATATATTCGTTCTGCTTTTGATGTCCCATGCATCGCTCCATTATTTTCCCCATGGAATCCTTCGAGATTTCAACTCAATTCTTGAAGTTTTTCTTCAATTCTTCCAGCTCGAGACATGCTAAGCATGTTCTTCCTTTTGGTTTTCTAATTCCAGATCTTTGCACATTTCTTTTTTTTTAAATCATTTTATTGAGGGCTCTTACAACTCTTGTCACAATCCATACATACATCCATTGTGTCCAGCACATTTGTACATATATGCTGCCATCATCATTCTCAAAACATTTTCTTTCTACTTGAGCCTTTGGTATCAGCTCCTCATTTTTTCTCCTCTCTCCCTGCTCCTCCCTCCCCCATGAACCCTTGATAATGTATAAATTATTATTATTTTGTCATATCTTACACCATCCGACGTCTCCCTTTGCCCACTTCCCCAATGGCTGGCCCCCAGAGAGGAGGTTATATGTAGATCCTTGTAATCTGTTCCTTCTTTCTCCCTCACTTTCCCTCCACCCTCCCATGCACATTTCATTATAATAATCGGTTTTGTTTTTTAGAGCTACCCTTGGAAAATTTCCATATAGCTCGATTACTTCATCATTCCTTCGATTTGCTGCGGCTATTTATTTCATGTCTAGAAGCAAGTTTCAGTGTCTCTTCTTATGTCTCTTTGGCATAGGGTGAGGTGTGGGGCAAGGTAGGTCTACCCCTCCACTTAACAAAACACTAACAATAATGTCCATTTAGCTCCAAACATACTAGCTGTCTAGCCTCTCCAAACCACAGTGTCCTTATGTGAAAACTAAAAATAATAAGACGAACCTTTTCTTTTTTTTTATTTCTTGTCTTTTTCATGACCTTTTGTTTTATTCACGTATAATGTTCTTGATGACATTTTACGACTTTTCAGATCTTTGGGCATTAATGTTCAATGCATCAAATATAGTTTTGCAATGTTCTCTATATTAAGCTGGGATGTCATCAAGGTTGGATTTTCACTCTTGTGAATATATTTTAATTTTCTTTAGCTTCAACTTGTACTTGTATTTGATCAGTTGATGACTTGTTCACTGTCTCCCCTGACCTTCTTTTGACTGATGATATTGAGTCTCTTCTTTGTCTCTTCCCTCTAATATCATCGTTTTGATTTCTGTATATTCCATCTGGCAAAGTCCACGTATCTTTGCCGCTATTTGTGTAAAGTTTTTTCTCTTCAAGAAGTCCTCTTTACTAACTTCAGTGTTTGGAGCACTGGTTTCAATAACAGTTGTATTGACTGGACTTCCATATTCTATGTCAGAAAACACTGTACTTTAGGATAGATTTTAAAATATTCTTTTAGATGACAAGTGAAATGCCATTCCCCTTGATTTGTGACTCCCAGGATAGTTAACTATATGACTGTTTGTCTTACATGGCCAATACCAATTTATCTCAGCTCACTAATGTCTAGGATATTAATCTTTATGTGTTCCATTTTGACAACTGACAATTTTCCTAGATTCAGACCTAGTACCTTCCACATTCTAATTATTAGTAGAGCTTTGCAGTTCTTCTCATTTAGAGGCATGCCTCATCAGCAAATGGAGATCCTGAATGTTCTGGTCAACTCCACTTTGAGATGGTAGGTTTTCCTCAATCACATTGTTGATCGCCTTCCAACCTGAGGTGCTCATCTCTGGCACTCTCTCTGACAGTGTCCCACTGCTATTCCTACGGTTTTCAATAGCTAATTCCTTAGAAATGGACAGTCTTCTCTGTAGTCAGTTCTTAGTGTGGGCGCTTCATGGAAGTCTGTTCACCAGGGATGAGCCTGTTGGTATTTGAAACAGAAGTGACATAGTTTTCAGGATTACAGCAACAAACAAGCCTCCACACTATGAAAAACTGGCAGAAAAGGTAGGTGGTAAAGAAGTGATATTTATAGGTGCAAAAATAATTTCTTTTAGAAGAATGAATCCAAGGCTGGTCCCATTGAGGTGAAAGACAAGATGTCTCACATCTCTGACTTTCCAGAATGCTCTCTCCCTCCATTATATCTGAGATCAACCACTACATCTCCCCTCAGTTTTCCCCCTGATGGTCCAGAGTTCCACATTTGCTGCAAAGTCTCACAAAACTCACAAACTATCGAGAAATGGCTCACATGGCTGTGGAGACTAGCAAGTCCCAAATCTGTAGCTCAGACATCTGTAGGAGGGTTCTCCTCATTCATATCACCTTTGCTTGTTGACTCACAAGGCTGTGGAAATTGGTGAATCAGGTCAGGCAATTGGCTGCCAGCTTACATCCCAAGAACAGGAGGTCAGGCAGACGCAAGCCAGACATAGGATCCACAGCAAGACAGCAACTTTTCAAAGTTGCTTTTGCAATGTCAAGAAGGCTACTTGAATTTGGGGCTGTGGTTTTTGTAGGGTGAGAACTGGAGTCTGACCGGTGTTCATCACTGGGTGGTTCGGTGCTAGTCTTCTGTGCATGCTCAGTCAGCAAGTGGGGGCTCACAAAGGCTGTATCTTGGCCACAGTTTGGGCTTTAATTGATGTGTGACCTTTTCCTTCTGCCATAAAAATGTTAGGTTCATGACAAGTTCATCACTTCTGCACAATTTAGGTGGGCCTGGGCCCATCTCAGTCAGTTCTTTGACACCAGCTTTCTGTTTTTCTCAGTTAAGCAGGCAGCTGGCAATTTGCTTATTAAAGGAACATCCTAAATTTGTAAGTTCCTTCTGTTTTAGCGCAGATATCAAAATTACAGCTCATCTGCTGACCATACCCCCAAGGAAACAGAGTGTTATGAGGATTAAGGTGAGGATTCAAAAATACAACCCATCTTAATCCTACCTCATTAGCATAACAGTTAATTTACTCCAAAGTGAGAATATCACCACAGGCGCCAGGCTAGAATTTACAACGCACCACAAAATGCAGGATTACGGGTCTAAGGACCATGATAAATAATCAGCTATCAAGCACAAGGAAGAAGCAAACTCGGGAAAAGAAAGCCATTGAGAGCCTGGAAGACTATCGTGCTATCTGTTGAGAAGTAGTTCTACAGAAACCGGAGACAACTGGGAAAACAGGAGCCTGTGCTTGGAAAGGAGGAGATTAGATTAGATTAGATTCAAGAAGTGTGTCCCGTCCAGGTAAGGACACATTTGTAGAAGTCAAACCAAGGTGGGTACCTGAAGTCCAGTGGAACAAAAGGGTATGGAATAGTCACAGAAGTTTGAGGCTAAAGAAATATATGGGCCAGTCATTAAGGCCAAATGGCTTCATATGCAGTTCACTAGAAGGGGAATTTTGTTAGTGGGAAATAAAATCGTCTGGGAATGACCTTTCAGCTCGGAAAAAGCTAGCAATACTATGAACCCATGGGGAACGGAACCGTGCCCAAACCAAGTGGGGACTTTAGGGGAGAACTGTGTTTCTAATAGGCAGTCTGTATCATACTCACTTTCTCTTGGAAAAATGGAAACTCATACATTTATTATTACTATTCTGCTCTTCTTTTTTAGACTAAACTCATCGCCATCGTGCCTATTCTGATCCATGGTAACCCTCTCCAACAGCATCGAACTGCTGTGTCCGATAGGGTGGCCGAGGAGGTGAACCTTTGTGAACGCACACCTCCTCACCTTTCTCTTGTGGGGCTTGAACTTGTCAACCCATGGTTTAACCCACTGCACACTAGGGCTCTTTTAATAAGCATGTACTGAGAATTTTTCTAGAATGCTGGCAATAAATATAACAGTGAATAAGAAAGCATGGTCCCTGCCTTTATGAAACATACAATCTTTAGGCAGTAAGACCCAGACAAATTCTAAACATACCATGGGACTGTGTAGATTTGATCGTTGGAAGAATGCTGAAAGCTAAATTAATCAAAGCCTTCTCAAGAATAAAGATATGCACATATGTCATGAATTAATATTGATAATGCTGATAAGCCTTCCAAGGTCTCTGAAAAAGCCACACATATAGCTGTTTCCTAAATAACAAAAATGGGTTTCCTGTATCTTTAGGGTTACTTACATTAAAGCTTTATAAGACCAAGACTTATTCATTGCAAATACTAATTTTTAACAACATCAGCAATACACACATGGGCCTCACCAGATGGTGCACAGGCATCAAATCCACTTCATCTGTGGAAAGAGACAATGGAGAAGCACAATATTATCACTCAGACTAAGGCCAGAGCCTGACTGCCAACCATATCATTAATTGCTTATATGCAAGTTCATGTTGAAGTGGAAGAAAATTAAACAAAGAATATGAGAGGCAAAATATGACCTTGAGTACATCTCACCAGAATGTAGACAACATGTCAAGAATAGATGTGATGCATGGTACATCAGTGACCCCTGCCCAGGCAAGCTGTGGGCTGGCATCAAGAATGTCATAAATGAATAAAGTAAAAGGCCACTATAAAGTCAGAAAGAAAGGAAAGACAAAAATGGATGTCAGAAGAGATTTTGAAATCTACTCTTAAACACCATAAGAACTGAGGAAGTAAAAGAGACTATACAGAATATTCTACTATTTAATGTGGTGAAGAAGTAGTGCCTAGCTATCAGAAAGAATAGTGTCTGAAGTCATGAAGGCTTGTCTTAAAACAAGCAGCAGTCTAAGTCAGGCGTCAGCTAAGTCCACAGGTTAAAAAGCACACCAACCTGTGTGAGCCAATTGTAAACCATAAAACCCAAAACTGGAGGAGAAAATTGTATTAAAGCTTAAATTCTCAGCATCCGGCTATGGATGACAGTGAAAGCCCAAATTCCATTTGAAGGGTCCTCACATGGACTAACTCTCTAGAGCAGAGGTACTCAACCTTCCTAATGCCGTGACCTTTCATACAGTTCCTCGTGTTGTGGTGACCCCTCTCCCAACCATAAAATTATTTTCATTGCTACTTGATAACTGTAATTTTTCTGCTGGTATGAATCAGGCAACCCCTGTGAAAGGATCATTTGCTCCCCAAAGGGGTCGCGACCCACAGGTTGAGAACCACTGTCTGGAGCATCCCTTCTGACCATTGAGTAGGGATGTGAATAGACAGACGCTTTTCCAGGGCTTTTAGACAGAATACATTGGAAGTGGATGAATGCAGACGTTGTTGTCAGGTGTCATCAAGTGGGTTCCAACCCATAGAGACACACCTCTGCCCCACAGAATGAAACGCTGTCCAGTTCGGCACCATCTGCACAAGTTCTTCTCTATAATCGCATGGCAAACAATGCATCAATTTATCTCCTTGACGACCTTCCTCTTTTTCTTCAGGGAAGGGTTGGGAGATGAAAACACAGTCTTCAGAAGTACGAGGGCCTCAGTGGAGGGTTTGTTGTGAAATGATAGCTTCACATGTGGATATTTTTGTTTAATACAGTTTTCTCTGATTTTGTAGCAACACTCTGTGACTTAGCGTTGCATATCTTGATTTGGGTAATGGGTACTCTTAGTTATCTAGTATTACTATGACAGAAATACCACAAGTGCATAACTTTCGTTTATTTTCTCATAGTTTAGGAGGCTAGAAACCCAAACCCAGCGTACTGGATCTAGGGGAAGTCTTCCTCTATCTAAGAATTTGGGGAAGATCCTTGTGTCTTTGGCTTCTATTCCTTGGATCTTTGGTGATACACAGTGACTTGGTGTCTATCTTCCCCATCTCTGCTTTCTTGCATCTTTTTAATCACTTTTATATATTAAAAGAGATGCCAGTGTGCAAATAACAAGATACAAATCTGAAAGATGAAATGGAATCAGAGCTTAAATTGTGAACATCTGGTTTGCAGAAGGCTCTGGATGACAGTGGAAGTCCTGAATCCATTTGCAAGGTCCACACATGGATTAAGTCTGCAGGAAATCCCCTCTAACCATAGATGAGGGATGTGAATAGCCTTGCTATCAGACAGAGATTGTTGTAAAGTTCATTATGGCAGATACAGTTAGGTTATAATGCAGTACCTTATCATTTGATTTCCCTTTTGGCCATTGGTGGTCCAGTAATTTAATTAATTTAACAACCAGTCCACTGCCCTGATGATCAATTTAAGTATATAAAAAAGATATACTAAAACACTCATAAGGTTCAGCAGACTGACCTGGAACTATAATTTTTTTCTTTTTCTTTTTTCTTTTGCCCTATGTCTATATAAGATAGGCAGGACAAAGAATCCCAAGGATAAAACAACGGGACCAGTGGTCATGGTGGTGGGGGGGTGGGGAGGAAGGGCTGGGGAGGAGGAGTGGTGAGCAACAAACTCAGGGATAAGGGAAAAACAAGAGATCTAAAATGGATGGTGAAGAGGGTGTGGCAGTTACATAATCTCCTGCCAACTTGCAAACCAGTGGAAGCTAGCCTGTCAATCAAGCCATAGCCAATGAGGCCTCTCTGTGGGTATGGCCTTCTTCTGTGGTTTCTGGGAACTCCTGTATTCTTCGCTGGAGGCAACAGACTCTCTGCTTCATCTTCTTGCTGACAAGACCATGGATCTATGCTAGAGTCCTGGAGCTGGAGGGGCCACATGGAGACCCCTGCCAGCTCTGAGATGCTTCCACTGCCATGGATCCACAAGACTTTCCACCCATGGGCCTGTGATCTTCTTGCATTTGGCGTCATTGCCTATGTTGCATGAGTCTCAAGAGCAGCAGTTTTCAACCTGTGGGTTATGAACCCTTTGGGGGGGTTGAACGACCCATTCACAGGGTTTGCCCAATTCATAACAGTAGCAAAATTACAGTTATGAAGTAGCAACGGAAATAATTTAATGGTTGGGGGAGTCACCACAACATGAGGAACTGTATTCAAGGGTTGCGGCATTAGAAAGGTTGAGAACCACTGCTCAAGAGAAATTCATGTGAGAATATCAGACTTACAGGCTAATATTGAACTCATGGACTTGATCTGGTCTGGGCTGGGATGTTTTATTGATGCATAATTGTTCTTGATATAAAGCTCTGGCTTATACACATATATCTCTGGATTTGTTTCTTTAGTCAATGTGGACTAACACAGAGGGCATATATGCCTGGTGGGGTTTGATCAAGTGCAATGTATCTGAAAGGAATTACTGAGAGCCGAATGGAGGGTGAGCATGCTAGTGGGACAGAGGAAGGTGAAAGGCAAAAGAGGAAAGAAGTAGGAGGCAAAAGCTATTTATAAAGGTATCGCTATAGGCATGCATATATGTAAATAATTAATTTATAATGGATAGAGGCCAATGTACATATATTTATATGTTAAGTATTAAGATAGCAGATGGATTTTGGGCCTCTACTCAAGGCCTTCTTAAACACAAGAACATTTTGTTTGAATAACCTGGCACTCTTTGATACTCGCCTTCCGACATGATCGCTGAAGACAAAATGGGTTCATAAGCAAATGTGGTCAAGAAAGCAGATTGGTGTCCAGCTATCAAGAGATATAGCACCTGGGGTCTAAAAGGCTTGAAGTTAAACAAGCCGCATCTAGCATGGAAGCAAATTCACCCACATGGAAGAAGCACACCAGTCTGTGTGATCATGAGGTGTCTATGGGAACAGGTATCAGGTATCAAAAGATCCAAAACAAAAAATTATATTGATATGAAATAGGGAGGTTGAAGTGGAGACCTGTGTTACTCTGGGTAGACTAGAGAAATTCATAAACACGCATATGTGTATAAGGAAGAGGTTTATATACAAGAGCAACTGTACATTAAGAAAACATCCCAGCCCACTTCAGATCAAGTTCATAAGTCTAATATTAGCCCATAGGTCCGATACCAATCTATAAAGTTTCTTCAGACTCATGAAACACATGCAATGATGCCGAATGCAGGAAGATCACAGGCCAGTGGGTAGAAAGTCTTTGGATCCAGTGGCAGTGTAAACATCTTGGTGCTGGCAGGGTCTCCACTTGGCTTCTCCAGCACCCAGGGCTGCATCAGGGTAGGTGCCTGTGGATTCTCCTCAGGGATGTCTTGCAGGGAGTCAGCCTTGTCAGTAGAGTTTCCAAGGAAGTGAGCAGAGTGAGAGTATGTCTTTTGCCTCCAAGGAGGAAATCCCAGAGTTTTTTTCAGAACCCTCAGAGGAAGGTCATGCCCACACAGAGGCCTAATAGGTTATATCTTGATTGATAGGCCAGACTCCACCCCTTCACTCATAATCCTCTCAAATTGACACCAGATTATATAATTACCACAAGACCCAAAACCCATCTGTAGACAATTGGACATGCCCCCACAGAAGGGTTACAAGAAAGGGATGATTCAACCAGGGTGCAGGATAGCACTGACAAAAAACACATCATTTCTCTGGTTCCTGAATGCCTCTCCCCTCCCAATACCATGACCCAGTTCTACCTTGCAAATTCAGCTAGACCAGAGTACACATGTTGGTAGAGATAAGAGCTCTCAACACATGGAATTCAGGACAGATAAAACCCTCAGTAACAGTAGTGGGAGTAGCGATACCATGAGGGTAGGGGGATGGTGGGGGCAGAGGGGACGGGGAGAAAGGGGGAACCTATCACAAGGTTGGATATATAGCCCACCTGCCAAGGATATGAATAACAGAAATGTGGGTGAAGGGAGACAATGGGCAATGTATGACACGAAATAACAATAATCATCTTTAATTGATCAAGCATTCACTAAGGGGGGAGGGAAAAAAGAGGAGCTCATAAGAAGGGTTCAAGCAGAAAGAACATACTTTGGAAATGTTGATAGCAACATATGTACAAGTGGGCTTAATTGTTATAAGAATTTAAACATATTAATTAAAAAATAATTTAATACCTGACAAAAACCAATAAAACTGTTATTTAAGATATTTCCATATTGATTTTTTGATATCATGCTTCATTGATATAAAACACAAGTAAACTTTTGCTGAAGATTATCCAACAACGTTTGCAGCAGTACATTGGTGAGGACCTTCCAGTCGTTCAGGTGGATTCAGAAGAGGGCATAGAACAAGTGCTATCATTGCTGATGACAGATGGAGCTTAGCTGAAAGCATAGAATATTAGAAAGATGTTTGTTTACCTGTGTTTTATTGACTATGCATTCAACTGTGTGTACCACAGCACACCGTGGATCACCTGGAGAAGAATGGGAATCCCAGAACCCTTCATGGTGCTCGCAAGGAGCTTGTACATGGATCAAGAAGTAGTTGTACAAACAGAACAAGGAAAGACTATATGGTTTAAAATGAGGAAAGGTGTTGTCAGGGTTGTATCCTCTCACCATATTTGTCCAATCTGTATGCTGAGCAAATCATCCGAGAAGCTACATTATATGAAGAAGAATGTGGCATCAGGATTGGAAGACAGCTGATTAACAACATGTGATATTCAGAGGACAAACCTGCTGAAAGTGAGGAGGACCTTGAAGCCCTTACTGATGAAGATCAACTATTGCAGCCTTCAAGGATGGATTATAACTCAATGTAAAGAATACAAAATCTTCCCAAGTGGGCCAATAGGTAATATCATGATAAATGGAGAAATGATAAGAAGTTGTCAAGTATTTTGTCTTGCTTGCACCACAGTAAATTCTTATGGGTGAGATCAAAAGATGTGTTGCATTAGGTCAATCTGCTACACAAGACCTCTTTAGAGTATTGAAGAGCAGGGATGTTACTTTGAGGACCAAGGTGTGCCTATCTTAAGCCATGGTGTTTTACATTACCTCATATGCATGTGAAAGTTGGACATTGAGTAAGTAAGACTGAAGAATTAAGTCATTTGAATTGTGGTGCTGGAGAAGAATATTGAAAGTACAATGGACTGCTAAAAAGACAAACAAATCTATCTTGGAAGAAGTACAGTTAGAGTGATTTTTAGGGGCAAGAATGACAAGTCTTCGTCTCACATACTTTATGCATGTTGTCAGGAGAGACCAGTCTGTGGAGAAGGACCTGCTGCTTGGTAAAGTGGAGGAGCAGAAAAAAAGAAGAAGAAGGCTTTCAAGGAGATGGACTGACACAGTGACTACAACAATGGGCTCCGGCATAGAAATGATTTAAGTATGGTGAATAGGGTCGCTATGGATTGGAATGAACCCAATGGTACCTGACAACAACAGCTTATTATTTCTTGATCGGTGTCCTCACTTGCAATATACTTCACTTTTATCTGAGCCTCATTGGTTTTGTGATTTATCCTTAACCATCTTTTCACTGTAGGAGTAGGATTCTCTTCCTTTTGAAGGAACCAATTAGACAATAGTCATTGTGTTTTATATATTAGAAACAGATGACTTCTCCTCTCTGAACATAGTATGTTCTTCTTTGAAAACCTCCTTTCCCTTTCTCCTGAACTTACAGCAATTTTTCTGATTATATATATATATATTTAGCTCTTTGAACACTTCCAGGAATTGCATCATTCACTCATCATATCTCGTGGGAATTTGGGGTGTAAAGCAAAGTTGAACTGAATGGTAGCATGTCACCCTCTGGTTGTTTGGCACTCTCTCTCTTTACACAAGGGAGTGAAAATGTAGTATTTCATCAAAAGCATAAAGAGATTTATGAGATAAATAAATATAAGCATAGTTCTGTCTCATTTTTTTATATCTATGGAGAGAATGAACATTATTATGGATGCTTAGAATTTGCTGCTCCTAGGTGAACGTTAAAAAAAGAGTTAAGATTGTAGATTTGTGAGCTCCACATTTGGGTGGCTGCCCAGCTGTCCACCATAGATAGGACTCTGATTACGAGTCCTAGTTCAACAACTGGTTCACCAAACTCAAACAAAAATTAGGTATTGATTCTGTGGAATCAGTGAGAAACGGCTGAACCCCACTACTGCTTGGGAGCCATTTCAAAGTTGTTTCCATTTTTAATATTTTTGAATGAGGTTGTTCTATGTGTTGTCTAATTGTTAAGTTTATTTGTTCATTGGCTTCTTTTTTGTATTTCATATGATTTTCTGTACATGAAGCCCAGGCCAGGTAGATCGCTAGCGATAGTGACTGGATTGATAATGGTCTGGGGCACAGCAGGGGAGATGGGAGAAGTATGAAGCTAAAGACAATGAGGCCAAAAAGAAAGTGTTCTGAAATTGACTGTGGTGGTGGCTGCACAAATCTTAAGCTAACTGAAAGGTTAAGTGGTATGCTATGTGAAGTAAATCCCAATAAAGATATAATAATAATAAAGCACAATTTTTAAAAAGAGAGAGATTGACTCAAGACACAACCTGCATTAATACTCAGCCTACACTAAGCTTCAGGAACATACCAAGCACAGGGGTTAGGATTTACAACTCACGGCTGTGGAGGGCACAATGCAATCCTCCCTGGCTGTATACATTTGCCAAAATGCATTGACCAGTTCACATAGGATTGTGAATTTACATTCTATTGCATGTAAATTGTGCCAAGGGAACAGCTGATTGAAATTTTAAAACTTCAAAACAAAACAAAAATAAAGTATTGCAGGCATGCTAGGGGCCCAGATGGCAGAAAGGTCTTGCACTTTACTACTAAAAGCTAAAGGTTGATAGTTTGAACTCAATGAATTGCCTCATGAAAGGCCTGTAGATCTGCTACTGTAAACATTGCCCCCAAGAAAGCCCCCTGTATCAGTTCTACCATGAAACTCATGGGTCACGTGGGTTGGAATCAAATCCCCGGAAATCGGCTTTGTTTTTGCAGATGTGCTGTGGGAAACAAGATGTGGCTTGATGAGGGTGCTTTAATCATCTGCTGGTGATCCTTATCAGTCCTTTCATGCCCTGTCTTTGGCTGGATTATTTTTCTTTACTCCCATTTAGGTGAGCGCTATGCACATGATTTCAAGACGTTTCTTATCCCTGCCGTCCACTCGAATTGCCTCCCCCTCTCCTTTGATAGACATCTCTTTCCCTGAGGACCCCTCGCCGGCGGGAGAAGAAATCTGACTGTTACAAACTGCTGCCGATGGTGATGATCTCCCAGCGCTTGTTCGCCCCTTCTTGCTTTTCATAGTAGAACAACCCCATCCTGTCAAGGCTTGGCAGGCCACTTGGCTACCCAGCTAGAGACACCATTTCCTACCTTCTTTTACATCTAGGTGAAGCCTGTGCGATACGGGCAGAAAGAATATGTACGAGTGATGGGAGCTGACAAGACTGAGAAAACAAGACATCCATCATGTCTCTTCCAATGTGTTTCTTATTACTGGGCCACA
Organism: Echinops telfairi; assembly: GCF_000313985.2. Classification (NCBI taxonomy): domain Eukaryota; kingdom Metazoa; phylum Chordata; class Mammalia; order Afrosoricida; family Tenrecidae; genus Echinops; species Echinops telfairi. Next base: position 68,699,865 of record NW_022111373.1, on the reverse strand, counting down.
CTATCTAAAGGACACTGTGAGTTAGTATTCGAACACAAACTCTGTAATTATTCTGTGGAAAGCAATGACACCTGTTCTAAGTTTTAGTCATTTAAGTGTTAAGTGATGGGTCAAAGGAACGCACTTTGAATAGAATGCAGTTTGTATAACCCTGTTTTGGATACTGTCTATATCATTTTAACTGAGTCTTCAAGATGAAACAACACGAACAAGAAGCCAGAAGCACCTGACCTCTATCAACTTCTAGGAGGCCCTGTGGGGAACATGGGCATTTAACATGTAATAGACAAACGGTGTCTGCGAGGGAGAGAGAAAAGGAAATAATGGAGAGCCAGAAGGAGATTCAGGGGACTGTGGTTTCATGGAAGCTAAGGGAAGCCAGATTTTCAAAGAAGTGAACATGTCCTAATTAAACAGAAGAATATAATAAAGTAAGGACTAAAAGCGATTTAGCAATTAAGAGAAAATGACCCTTTGTCCTGGTTTTTGTATCTGTAAAATGGGTATCTTATTTGACTATCATGAGACTAAGTCTGCATAAAAACTTCCTTACTTTTTTCTTGAATTTAATTCAACATTCGATGACTACTAGTAAGGGAACCCTGTTAGAAGTTGGGGAGTATAATGATAGTGGACCCCACTTTAAAGCACTTGTTAATGGTGTAGAGTCAATACATGAACAGGCCAGTATTATTCCTTGTGATGGGTGATAGATTGAGAGGAAGTGCGTGGAGGTTACCTAATTCACACCTGTTAGTTCTTTGTTTTGGGTAGCTAAGATATAGAACATTAAGCCAAATTGGGGAAAAATTAAGGTAACAAGGTGTATTAGGTGCATGAAAAGTTCTCAAGTATTGAGTGCAACATTAGATAGTGCACTGTTGGTTTTTTATGCAAAAACTTTGTTTTTATGTAGCTATTTGAGGGAGAAACTCATCCACTCGCATTGCCACTCAGAACTTATTACCTAGTACTTTAAAACAAAAAAACTATAGATAATTTTAATGGGCAGTTTGTTAATTTATTTCCATAGTTCTTCAAATATGTCAAGGGACATTCATTTATACTCACAATACTTTTTTATTAATTGAGATTAAAGAAAAATTTCAAACATGAAAGTTGTCTTTTTTATGAGTTTTTACAAAAAAAAATTGTAGAAATACATGCACACATCCCGCATTTTATTGTGGTTTTCTTGATTGCATTTTATAGCTATCCCATTATTTCTTTACAACTGGAAGTTTTGTGGCAACCCTGCAAATCAACAACATGTACTGCTTTTGTGTCTCTACATCACTGCTAGTAATTCTCACTGTAGTTCAAAACCAAAAATCCAAATCACTGCCATGGAATTGATGCAATGGGGGTCTACACACGGAGCTGTTAGCCTCAAGATCAATGGTTGGTACCCACCAGCTGCTCTCAGAGAAAGATGAGCTGGTTAATGCCAGTAAAGATTTGAAGGCTTGGAAACCCAAAGGGGCAATACTGTTGTTCGTAGGTGCTGTGGAGTCAGTTCCGACTCCTAGCTGCCCTAGATCCCACAGAGCAAAACATCACCGAGTCCTGTGCCATCCTCACAATTGTTCTTACGTTTGAGTCCACTGATGCAACCACGATGCCAAGATCTTCATCTTGTTGAAGATCTTCCTCTTTTGCACTATCTTGCTAACTTACCAAGTAAAATGCCCTCCTCCAGGGCCTGGTCTCTCCTGATAACATGTCCAAACTATGTGTGATGAAGTCT
>NW_022111373.1:68689665-68697744 GCF_000313985.2 Echinops telfairi | reverse complement strand
TGCCCTACCAGGTCTCCCACACCCACCTCCCCACCAAACCATCTTTGCTTCTAAAGAACATTCTGGCTGCACTTCTTCCAAGACAGATTTGTTCTTTTGGGAGTCCCTGGTATTTTTAATTCTTCACTGACACCAACATTCAAATGCACCGATTCTTCTTTGGCCCTCCTTATTCAATGTCCAACTTTTACATGCATTTGAGACCATTGAGAATGTCATGTCTTGGATCAGGCACACCTTAGTCCTCAAACTAACATTTTTGATTTTCAATACTTTAAAGAATACATGTGCAGCAGATTTATCCAATGCAATGGACCATTTGATCTCTTGACTGCTAATTCCAGGAACATTGTGGATCCAAACAAGGTGAAATCCTTGACAGCTTCAATCATTTTTCCATTTATCATGATGTTACTTACTGGGTCCACTTGTGAAGATTTTTTGTTTCTTTACAATAAGTTGCAATCCATCCTGAAAGCGACAATCCTTGATCTTCATCAGCAAGTGCTTCAATTCCTTCTCACTTTCTACAAGCAATTTTGTGTCATCTGCATATCGTAGGTTGTTAATATACCTTCCTCAAATTCTGATCCCAAGTTCTTCTTCATAGAGCCCACTTTCCCTGATTATTTGCTCAGCATACAGATGGAATAAGCATGGAGAGGATACAACCCTAAAGCACAGAAGTTATAGGCTGCCCAATCTTGAGTAAACTAGCCGCTGAAAATGGAGACTGTGGGAAAAAGTAAAGGAGCCAGGGTGAGACCAGAGGCCAAGGCAAGGAGACCATGAGACTGAGCAGAGGGGTAATGCTGAGACTATGTTACTAGGAGGTAGAGCAGGATAGGGTTCCTGGGCCGTGGAGGCAAAGGCCAAGGGGCCATGTGTCTTAGATGCTGAGGACCATAGAGACTTGGCAGCTAGCAGAGGTGAGGCACTGATGTAGGCCAATGACTATATCCTCACTGTTTACTAATCCTGACTCCTGGTATCCTGGTAACCCCTCTAATAAACCCAGGTCATGAATTTTATGTGGCCATTGCAACAAATTATTGAACCCAGCATAGTAGAGTGCCAAGAGGAAGGATTGGTGTCAGAATAGGGTAAAGGATGGAGAGTGGAGGCAGCCTGACCTTTCCTTATGGAAATAGGGAAGGCAGCAGAAGTCGGATATGCACCCCAAACCCCCGCCACCCTGTTTTCTCATTATCCTTGTATTTCTTTTCAAATGCTTCATTTTGAAAGAATTGTACTCACAAGATTTTGCTGCTGCCCCCCCAAAAGACACATGAGTTCTATGTACCCATCTCCCAGCAATGGTTACATCTTCTATCACATAGTACAGGCTCCAAACCATGCCCTGTACATTTCAAGGCAGGTTCCTTTGCCGGCATTCGTTTCTTTCTTTGCACATTACTCGATTCCTTGTGTTAAAAGGAGCAGATGCTATTTTTCGCTCAGATGACTGCTGGTGCATTTTCAGTATTTCACTTTGGTAATCCCTGTTACTCCTACATCTTTCCCCCACCGTAGTCCCCAAATTTAATTTTACTGCTAGGAAAAAAAAAATTTTTTTTTCTCTGAGATGTACCACAGATGGTTCTATTGTCAATACTAGAATTCTTCACTCTTCTCCTTCTGCCCTTAAATTTGAGATACATAGTGATGCTTGTGCCTGCTTGTTGTGGTGTTTGCGGTGCCTTGTGTACGTGTGTACAGCGGCCGGAGTGCGATGAACCTCTAGGAGGGATGCTAGGGACACTATGTACTCAGCCCACGTTTTCGCTCTACTCTTTCCCCCTTGGTCACCCTTTTCTTCTCTAAATACTTGACTATCTGTTGCAAGAGGGTGTGTCGAAGTATGTACCCTTGAGATCACCCGCACGCACGAACCCCTTTCAAGAGGCCGTCTTTGTGCTCCACGGAGAACACTACCCAGTCCGGTTGGCGGGGCCCCTCCCGCCGGAGCGAGGGGCGGGGCCTCGGGGCAGACATCGCCCTTGAGCAAAGAGGTCACGCCCCTCGGCTCTGGCCCTGGGCGCGTGGCCCCTGACGTCAGCAGTCGGCGCGAGATGGTCCCTGGGACGCGAAGGCGGTGCAGTGCGCATGCCCCAACTCCGTCTCGGGCGGCGGCGGCGGCGCCTTAGGGAGGGTCGGGCACCGTGGCGGGTGGGCCTCCCATTGCGCTGGCTCGGTTCCTTGGCTGGCGTCTGCGTGGCCCATGGGGCACCATAGCTCTGCTCCCGAGGGCCGCGGCCTCACGGAGGGATGGGTCCCTCTCCCTTCCCCCCTCCCTCAGTCCCATCGCCCCGCCCCTCCGAGCTGGGCTGCGGGCGGGGTCAGGGGCCGAGCGGAGAGGGGTGAGTACTCCCGGAGCCAGGGCGGGCTCCCGCCTCCCTCCTCCGCTTCCCGCCGGGCCCCCGATGCGCCCCAGGCTGGCGGAGAAGGGCGGGGGGCAGGCGGGAAGCAGCCCAGTCCTGAACAAAAGAGCCGGGGTGAGGGGCTCCCACCGGTGAAATGCAGGCCCTGTTTCGGCTGCCGCGCCGGGCGGGAGCTGCGAGAGGAGAGGGAGAACGGTGCCCTGGGACCCGATTATCCCCCTGCAGCGCGTACCCTGTGGGCTCCCCGCCACCCAGAAGGCTCACCCTCTGTGTTGGGCAGTTGCCATGCATTTAAAGCTTGCACACTCTTGGGCAGTCCTTGCAACGTTGAAACAAAGGGTATCAATTTGCTGGCGATTCCAATATTCAAATCTCCCTCAACTGCAGTGACAGGTTTTACGATTCATTAGGTGTCAGGAAAAATAATGTTTATAGCCAGCGATTTTTCTTCTCTTCCATAATAACCTATCCACTCCTGATTCCCGAAATTACGAGGGTGGAAGAGGAACAGTTTAACTGAGAAACTCGCTCTCAATGATAGTAAAATGGAAATAAGGCAAAAGAATGGCTGATTTTGTGTCCTTTCAAAGTCAAGATGGATGGAGCATTGTCTAACAAGCTCACTTAAAGATAACTTATTTAGGCAACTATATTAGTTTGATATAGTATTCATCAGGGGCCGAACTCTGATGGGACTTAATTTTGTCTGATTCAGATACATATGATACATTAAGATACATATGTTGACTGAGAGGACCAAAGGGGGGGCGGGAATTAAAACCCTAGAAGGTTATGTATTTTACAGCACTTTGGGATATTAACCATTTTTGATTCTAAATTAGTAGTCTGTAAGAACATGTTTAAAATGTTTATACTCAGCTCTTGAAATGCGTTGAACTCTACTGCTCAGCTGGTTCCCTGGTGGAAGATCTGGATAAATCTTTGACAAAGACTCACTTTGTAAAGTCCTGTTTGTAACTTTTTACATTTATAATTTGTCAATGGTTTCTGTCTTTCGAGGCAAAAACTTAAGTCTAAACTTTTTAGGATGGTAAGCAAAGGGCCCTGAGTGTTAATACATCTTAAGACCCCAAGTAGAATCCTTTCTCTTTGCTTACAAAGCGTCAAATAGCCAACAAACAAAAAGGATATTAAATTAAAATTATGATCATGTCAATTACAGAGTTAAGCATTTATATTTAATTAAGAAAACTTACTGGAAGTAGATCTCAGCTAGATAATTTGGGGTTTGGAACGTTACCTGATTATTTTCCTTCCCCACCTCCATTCCGGTGTACAGTTAGTTACCTTCTCAGAAACGCACGGGAGTTGCTATGAGTTGGCAGTGAGTTTGGGATTTTGTTTGGGCTTACCTCTATCCTCTAGCACTCATTTGCACTTAGGATAAGGCTAACTGGGAATTGGCTGTGTGATGGAGCAACCGGGTTGGTCATCCATTTGTGACAAATTGTATGTATGTTGTGAGCAGTTCCTAATGATGATGTGTTTCTGGGGAAAAAAAGCAGCCCCTTAGGACAAACAAGTGGGGCAACGTTTATATAAGTAAGTTGCTTAAGACTGGGCCCAATTTGATTGTGTGTTGGAGGGTTTGAGGCTATGTTTGAATAACAAATAACAATTGTCTTCCAGGGCTAAGTAATAAAAAAGCAACCTCACAGCTATCGAATTGATTCCGACTCAGCAACCCTGTAGGAGAGGTTTGGACTGCCTCTGTATAAGAGTAGGGGCTAGAATGCTCCATCTTTCTCCCTCAGGAGTCATATGGTTTTGAACTGCTAATCTTGCAGTTAACAACCCAACTTGTAAACCACTAGACCATGAGGAGGCTCACCGGGTAGGCTGGGTGTAAAACAGATGGAGAGAAGAGGAGTGAGGAGTGGGGAGTGGATAATAAACACCTGAAAGTGTTCCAATTAGGAAACAGTAGCAGAACTGTGGTCCTTTAATGTAACTACTGTTTCAAGTCTGAAATGCTTGATCTTATAGGAAGAATACTTATTATTAATAAGTTTAACTTCAAAGGTAAAATTATTCATATCAGTATTGTATAATATGTTTTCAGGAAAGTTATTGGTTATTTAATATTTTGTCTGAGCTTACATGGTTTCCTCCAAACCAAAACCAAATCACTGCTGTAGAGTCGATGCTGATGTAGGGTAGAACTGCCCCTGTGAGTTTCCGAGACTTAAGTCCTTACAGGAGTAGAAAATCCTTATTTTCCTCCCTCCAAGCGACTGGCGTTTTAGAACTGCTTATCTTGCAGTTAAGCAGCCCTGCTTATAACCGCTATGCTACCAAGACTCCTTCATGGTTTCCTACTGGCCACCGTTGTGAATTTTAAGGTTATTTATAAACTGTTCTGCTCTGATTCCCTCACTTTCACGTTTTCCTGTACTTCTCTTCTTTACCTCCCTGCCTCATTTCAACCTATTTCTAGATATATTGCCCTACCCCGCCTTCCCTATCTTTCTGTGTTCTGATCTTCGCTCTGGTCTCCTAATTCTAGGATTAGCTCCTATCATTTCTATTTTTTTCTATTTTACTTCTGCTTTTTCTATTTTAAGAAGTATAATTTACTATATCCTAAAAGTATTTGTTGTACATTAATATGCACATGGCGTAATACATTTATAGATGACATAACTGCATATAAAACAAGAGAAATTCAGGTCATGATAAAACGAAGCGTGACTAGAAAGATGAGGTTTGGGTTTGTTGTACTGAAATGTATCCTATGAAGAGTTTTGTACTTGTTAAAGATGGGCAACAGATAAAGTTCTGAGCTTCCTGATAGTCAAAGGGAAGAAGAAAACAGGAAGCTCAGAACTTTATCTGTTGCCCATCTTTAACAAGTACAAAACTCTTCATAGGATACAACAAACCCAAACCTCATCTTTCTAGTCACGCTTCGTTTTATCATGACCTGAATTTCTCTTGCCCGTGGGAAGTCCATATTTAGTGAGTGAGTGTGGCTTTGCATCTCCAGACTTTGTTAAGCCTTCACTCCCTTCCCAGTGGTTCTGCAAGGAGGCTCAACTGGCATTTGGGTAGGACTAAGGCACCCTGGTGGCTAGTGCATTGGACTGCTAGCTGCAAGGTCAGCATTTCCACGCCCAGGGAGAAAGGTGAGGCTCTACCATCTTGGGAATGCACAGGGGCACTTCTCCTCAGGACTGTCGGGCTGCTGTGAGTTAGACTCTAGGGCAATGGGTTATTTTAGTTTGTTCTACTAAGGTTGTGTGGGACGGTCCCTTGCATTATAGGATGTTTATGATCTCTGAGTGCTCAATGGCAGTAACATCATAACCCCTCTTCGATTCTACTACAAACTCAATTAGGTTCCCTTCACTTCCGAATGTCTCTTTGGAGAGTGTTTCCTCTAAAGTTGGGAACCTCTGGAGGTTATTTGCACCTGTTTCATGCCACACAACCTGTGCCCCATCTACTGCTGGGTTTTCACTTGGTTTTATTAAGGTAGTCCATTCATGGCAGGCCCTGTCTTTGTAGGAGTCCTCGCTTCTTCTCGGAGTGCCTCTGTCTCGCAACTTGGCAGGCCTTATTCAAATTTTAAAATTCAGTTCAAGTACAACTTTTATGGAGTCTCCCCAGACTTTCCTAGGACAAGTGTGACCCTTCTTCCTTTGGGAACTCCCACAGCAGTACTGGGCTGTTTGTTGGCTGGATGAAAGGCTTGTAGAAAGAAGCATTTATCTAATCTAATCACAGAACAAAGACTCTAAAAGAAGAAAAACAATGACAGGAATTCCATTTCCATTATAAAAATGTCCAGTCATTTATACCACCCCTACCACCCAGCTGGAATCAGCACATTTGGTAGTGTCTTTTAAAACGCATTGATCTATCATCTGTATTCAAGCTGGCATGAGTCTCTAGCTTATGCTCTTCTGTACTTTTTTTATTTGTTGACTGCCCTTGCCCAAGGTCATAGTTTCTATATTCTGGGATCATTAGCATATGTGCTGACTAGAGTTGGTTCTCCGAGTCTCACTGTTCAAAATCAGCCAGTGTGTGGTGGATCAGCTCAGACCACAAGGGTTGTAATAATTTACCATTCATGCTGCTGTAAAGTCTTATTTTATGTAAATATGTATATATATGTATATTTTGAAAGTCATAATACTGATCTCAGAACGATTAGAAGTCATATGAATCCTTTGATGGAATGAGAAATATCCAATTAGTGAACAGGTTTGAAAGCTGAGTCTTAAAAAGGTGTGATAAAGAGGTTAGAGAGATGTGGAAGACGTGTATTTAAGTTGTACAATTTTTCTTTCATTGATGACCACACTGATTTACTACTTCCTGTGTGCATCCCTCTGCCCACAGCTGCTCAGATAGAAAAGATTCAGAAGAGTCAGAAATGCGCATTGTCGACATGCCCCCCCCCTCCTATCTTCTGCTGATCCTTGTTGTGGAAGAGCAAATGAAGTTGATCTCTTTTTGATTATTTGTAGGTAAACTATTTTTCTGTCCTGATATTGTCTGTCTATCTGTTTTGTAGTTCTTTAAACTAAGGTAGTCCTTTAGACTAAGTCTAGGCATAGATTTCTTTCCAGAAGTTTCTTTCAGAAACAGTGAATTCTTACAGTTTTTGGAATGAATATTTTCCTTTTTTTAGCTCAGGAATTTTCTTTTCCAATTATATGGCTTGCTTAGAATTTCAGGTTAGAAACGCCAGCTCTTCGTGGGCTGGACCTGTGTTGTGTGACTGTCTTATCAGTCCACGTGCATTGTATTTATCCTGGTCCTTTTCTCTGTGTGCTTGGAGAGCCTCCCACATACATGCTCTGAAAGAACAATTAGACTTTTCCAGCTCCTATGTTACTTTCTATCTCCTGTCTCTCCTATTAGGTGTTTTAATTTCTCCCATTTTTTTCTTAACCAGTTTCATTTTTTTCAGTTTGTTTTTGGTTGCCTTTTTAATTTGTGAACCCCCAAAAGATCACTTTTAGTTTTTTTTGCCCCGATCGCCTGTGTAAATCATGACAAAACCACCTTCCCTCCCTGTTTAAGGTCGTGCTCTCCTTTTCTTATGATTCAAGACCCTTGCTCCCAGACTGTGGAAATGTTGTCTGTCCTTCTCCTGACTGAAGAAGTACTTGTGTGGAGCAAGCTCTGCTTCATCTCCCTCAGGACACTTAGGTGATGACGGAATCTTCCTCTCAATCTTAGATTGGGCAGTAGGTTTGTATTGATAGTCACCTGCGTAAAGATAGATCTCTCTCTCTTTTTTTTTTTTCATGGAGAGAAGGACCTTGCTATTCTACTGTTTGACCTCCTGGTCTTATAAAGAGGAGAGTGTTTGTATAGACTGTCAAAAGGGCTTTAGGACCTCATGTCATGTACTTCGGACATGCTATTGGGAGGGACTAGTTCATGGAGAAGGACATCCTGCTTGGTGGAGTACAGGGTTAGTGAAGATGATTAACAAGGTGATTAACAGAGTTGTTACAACTGCAGGCTCAAATACATCTACTATTGTGAGGGCAGCTGTATTAGTCTGGGTACTTTGGAGAAACAAATCCACAGCAACTCATGTATAAGAGAGAGTTTTATGTAAAGAAAATGTGCATCATGAAAACATCCCAACCCAATGCTGCCCAAGCCCACAAGTCCAACATTAACCCATTAACCTAACACCAGTTCATAAAGTCCT
>NW_022111373.1:68687521-68688825 GCF_000313985.2 Echinops telfairi | reverse complement strand
TAAAGTGGTTGAGAATCGCTGCTCCAGAGTGCCTTAAGACAAAGCGGGTTGGGGTGGGGGGGGGAGTGAAATGTTTATTCTCTTTTTAATTGGACCTCTTACTAACGAAAGCATGGCTAGCAGCAGCTACTGATAGTTATGGTTTACAGTCCAGGTACAATGTGTACCCTCTCTGTACTTTCATTTGGGATAGTTCAATGGGAAAGCAAGGAGAGAAAGCCCTGCTAGTCAGTCACTGTCACGATTGAACAAATGTCTTACCTACGATTCCTTTGCTATTTATTAGATTGCTGGGGACTACCCTGCTGTGTTCCACAGAAAACCCAATCCAAACTCACTGCCATTGAGTCAATGCTGACTCACAGTGACCCTGGTGGTTTTGAACTGCTGACCATGCTGATTGCAGCCCAAGGTGTAACTACTATACCACAGAAACTGCCTTGAACTTTAGATCTTTCACTAGTCTATCATTTTTTGGTCTCAGTTTACTAGTATTATTGCTCCTTAGAAGTATTATTGGTGCTAATTTAATAATGCTTACTTTGAGGGCTTCAGAATCAGGAAATACTTGGTACCAGAGCCTAAGATTTTGTGTTGAAATTTGTACACTGAGTGGTGCTTTGCTCACTAAGACTTGAAGACCACTATCAAAAATCTTTCTACAATGTATTATTAATAATAACACTATTAATTAAGCCTTTTTAAATTGTCTAATTTTCCTGTAATTACTACTTAATTTTATAAAGGTTATTGCTATAGGAAGACCTAAGGCCAGAGTGCTCCTTAGAGGCATGGATGGGAAAACTTCATCTGTCAAACTTTGTAGATGTTGTCAGGAGAGACCAATCCCTGGAGAAGGACATTGTGCTTGGTAAAATGGAGGGGCAGTTAAAAAGAGGAAGGCCTTCAACAAGACAGATAGGCACATTGGGCTCAGGCATGGGAAACAATTGTGAGGATGGCACAGGGCTGTGCAATATTTCTATTGTTGTGCAAAGGGTCACTATGTATTGGAGTGGCTCGATGGCACCTAACAATGATAGGTTCACATATATTCATTACCAAAATATTGTCGCTAAAATGCCAGAAAATATGACAAAGTCAACAACTATGAAAACATGGGCAACAAAGAAAACAACACTCTGACACAACCACTGAAGACAAAGATAAAAAAATGTGGTGAAGAAAGCTAATGGTGCCCAGCTATCAAAAGATATAGCGTCCGAGGTCTTAAAGGCTTGAAGGTAAACAAGCGGCCATCTAGCTCAGAAGCAACAAAGCCCTCATGGAAGAAGCACACCAGC
>NW_022111373.1:68682762-68683992 GCF_000313985.2 Echinops telfairi | reverse complement strand
AAATATACTGGGGACTGCTAAAGACTGTCTGGACCATAACAAACTATGAATAGCCTTGAGAGGAATGGGGATTATAGAACACTTAATTATGTTCACGTGGAATCTGTAAGTGCATCAAGAGGCTTTCCGGTTATGTTGTGGTTAGTGTCATTGAGTTGTTCCAACCTATAACAACCCTATGCACAACAAAACGAAACACTATCTGGTGTTTCCTTCAGTTCATTCATTCAGATCCTCACAAATGTTCCTATTCTTGAGCCCATTGTTGTAGCCACGGTCTTAGTCCAGCTCTTTGAGGGCCGTCTTCTCTTTTGCTGCCCCTCTACCAAGCATGATGTCCTTCTCCAGGGACTGGACTCTCCTGACAACAAGTCCAAGGTATGTGAGACAAAGTCTCGCCGTCCTTGCCTCTAAGGAGCACTCTGGGCGTACTTCTCACGTACTTCTGGTCATATTCTTACATTATGTGATTCTAGCCTCTACACCTATGGTTATAATCTTATTTAGGGAGTGTGTGTGTATGTGTGTGGAGATATGTGTTATGCTGATGAGACAATATTAAGGTAGGGTATAGTTTTAGCCCCCAAACTTTCTATGCCTGTAATGTGTTTCAGTCTTGGAAACCCACAGAGGCAATTCTACCCAGTCCTGTAGGGTCACTGTGAGTTGGAATTGAGTTGATGGCTGTGAGTTATTAGAGGGTGTGACTCAAGTCACCACCTTTGTTTCCTTGGGGGTATGATCTGTAGAAGACAAAAACCAATCTTCCGTTAAAGCCCTCTTTGTGACCTCCTCTTCCTGACTGTGCATGTACAGAAGATATCAGTGATCCCTCCAAAAGATTGCCGACCCAGGCTGCATCTTGATGTGAGATCCGGCATGCTTTTTGGCGTTGCTATGCGGGAGACCCTTGCTTTCACTTGGGGATGTTTAGTTCTCTTGCTCTGAATCCTGCATGAGGGTTTGCCTCTGCCTGGTTTTCGGTTCTTGGGAATTGAGTTTTGGCCTTTCACCTTACCTGACTCATCAGCTTCCACAACCTTGTAAACGAGGAGAATCTTCAGATGAACATCTAAATTTCAGATTCGGCATTTACCAGCTCCCACAACTATGTGGGCCATTTTCTTAATGGTCTAAAGTCTCTGAGATGTAGCAACTTGTAGAACCCTGAGATGGAATGGACTGAGTGAGGGAATGTACTGAGTGGAGGAGTACTGGTTGATATCAGGG
>NW_022111373.1:68679623-68680765 GCF_000313985.2 Echinops telfairi | reverse complement strand
GAGGGTTTGGATTGTTTGAGCTTAAAAGAAAAATCAAACAGTTCAGTGAGAGTAAGAATCAAGCAAAATGGATATAGTAACAACTTCATGGCATGAAGCTCTGAGTCCTTTCTAACATTTATGTATAATCAACAAGGAAAGGTTCATTGTTTAGTATGAGAACAAGACTCACCTGCTTTTGGTTTTCAGTTCTAATCACACTTTAGTTGTTTTTATGTGGGATACAGAAAGGCTATGCCACAGGTTGTCCCCCCATATTATATGCCAAACCTAAGATGCTGCTTGCTAACACATGATCAATGACCATATATTTGAAGGTCAACTGCTTAAAGGTTATCTGTCTGAGGGTTATCAGCCATCTAGAGCAATCACACCCTATAATCTTTCACACCCTCGTTGGGGCCCACTCCCTTCTGATAAGGATAGTGGATTGTTCCCCTGAAGGAGAGCCCAAAGACAAGGTCAAGCCAACTCAAGGAGGATCAAGGTTAGGCTGCCATCTTGACTTTACAGTCTGCCCATTTTGTCACATGTATAACCCTAGTGCCTCCCCTTCCTATTGTGTGTACACTCCTAGCTCGTCCCCCTTCTATTGTATGTATGGTTATGGTACAACCCCTTCCTGTTATGATGTAATTAGGGGGGGCTTGCACAGCCCCTAAGTGTATAAAAGCCATAATTGGAAATATATTCTCTCTTTCTCTGTGCGGACCTGGCTGCTGAGATCATGGCCGTCTGGGAGGTGAGCAAATTGCATGCCTCATCTTGTCTGATGCCTCTTTGATTTTACACCTCAATTACACAACTGCCCCTTGAACCCATTTGATTGTGGAGGCTGGTACCCCTCATTGTCAGATGCTGAGTCAGTTCAAACTCTTAGCAGGCCTAAGTATAACAGAATAAAACACTGCCAGGTCCTGCCCCACCACCACAGTGTTGTTAGCTTTGAGCCCATTGTTGCAGCAACTGTGTCAATCCATCTTGTTGAGAGTCTTCCTCTTTTGTGCTGACCCTCCACTTTACGAAGCATGATGCTCTTTTCCAGGGACTGATCCTTTGATAGGATGCCAAAAGATGTGACAAAGCCTTGCCATCCTCATTTCTAAGGAGCACTCTGGCTGCACTTATTCTCAGACAGTTTT
>NW_022111373.1:68677374-68679355 GCF_000313985.2 Echinops telfairi | reverse complement strand
AAGACTTATTGTGGATTGGCCTGTGATCTTCCTGTATTTTGCATCATTGCATGTGACTGTGAGTGTCTGAAGAAGGATTTTTGGACTAATAATGTACTTAAGGGCTACTATTGGACTTATGGACTTGTTCTAGACTGGGCTGGGATGTTTTCTTAATATACAATTACTCTTTGACCTAAAGCTCTTATACATATATGAATGTCCCTGATTTGTTTCTCTAGTCAACCCACTCTAACCCAACTAGTCTATGCGTTTGGTAGAGAGCACCAAGTTTGAAAGTACATATCAAAATGTGTTGTTCGGTGCCATCAGTTGTTTCCAACTCAGAACAAGCCTGTGTATTCTGCCAACTTCTGCCATTCCCATGCCAGCCTCATAATCATTGCTGTGCTTGAGCCCACTGCTATAGCCAGTGTCAACCCATCTCATTGAGGGTCTTCTTTTTGGTTTACTTTCTACCTTACCAAGCATGATGTTCACTCTCCAGCGAGATGTTTTACAATTTGAAAAGTACATATAAAAATGTTGCCTGTATTATATTTTCATTTTTAATGAGATGGAAATATCCTTGCTTGAGCAAAGAAACAATAATTATTAAGTGATATTTCATTATGGTACTTTATGATGATTTGAGATGGATACCTTTTAATATAATATAGTTCCTAATTTTTGTAATCAAGCCATAAGTGTTTGTTTTACAGTACATAGCATCCTTCAGCAAATCCTAGACATTAGATCATTTTTAAAATGTATTTAACCAAATATTAATTAGTTTGATATTCAGTCATCTGTCTAATAATACAGTTCTGCTAATTGGCTAACCTATGGCTATTGAATGTTTTGACAAATATTTTGAATAGTTCAGTAAATGACAAGTAACTGGAGATCTTAGGGAATGGAGTGTTTTTACTTAATTCAATTTTATTGTTAAGGAAGGTTTTTCCAAAAAATTTAAAATAATCCAAAATATATTAGTACACTTTCTAAATTAAGTTCAATTTTTCTTTGATTTAGTGTTTCTAAAAGCTACTTCTCTGCCTGCTACTTTTCTGTCTTTCTAATCTAATTCTCCATCCTCTCCCTGAATAATTCAATGGGTTCTGTTATCATCTGTCTAATGTTGATTTAGAATAGGTATCTGTAGAACAGAACTCTTTCCTTCTGAGTTCCAGGCTTATGTCAAAATGCCTACTAGACCCTTTTACTTCAGTGTTCTGAAGGCATTTCAAACTCAATGTGGATCAACTAATCCCACTTTTCCCCCAAATCCATTCTTCCTCCCAGATCTCTTTCTGGTCAATGCAGATGCAAGTTGAGACAAAGCCCCAAACTGGGGCCTTATTTCTTTCTGGAATCTTATTTTTCTCAACTATCCCTCATGTAGCATCAATATACTATCAAAATGTGTTGAAGTTCTTTTCTGCCTTAATGCCATTCTTTAGCTCTGTTTATCATCATCATATCTTTCAGCTGGTCTTCCAGTTGGCCAGGATATATAGTCTTCACTGTAAGACTTATCAATTCACCCACATGGTCAGAACCCTTTTGAGCCCTTAGGCTACAAGGCCTCCATGTCATCAGCACTAGTTTGCTCCAAGCTCTTCCTCCAATCTTGTGTGTGGAGTTGATGCTGAGACATGGTGAATCTATAAGTTACTATTCATCATAGGATTCCCAAGGCCACAATCTAAGGAAGCAGACTGTCAAATCTTTCTCCCACAGAGGAGCTGGTGCTTCCTGATCGTTCAGTTAGCAATCGTTCAGTTCTTCAATTATTAGACCTCCTTCATTTACACTTAGAAGTCCTGGTGGTATACTGTAGTGGTTACTGGTTGGGCTGCTAACCCCATGCTCAGCATTTTGAAGCCATCAGCTGCCCCTCCAGAGAAAGATGAGGCTTTCTATAAAGAGTTACAACCTTGAAAACCCACCTAGGCAGTTCTGCCCAGTCATAAAGGGTCTCTGTGAGTTGGAATTGACT
>NW_022111373.1:68670531-68676753 GCF_000313985.2 Echinops telfairi | reverse complement strand
TGGAATACCCTTTACCTAATCTGCATTGTGAAACTGTCCTGGCAGTGAGGGGTGGATATAGTTTGAATCATTTCTCACCTTAAATCTCATGTGACATACTAGAGTCACACAACAGTGCTTCTACCAACTAATTCTTTCCTTTTTTAATACTTATTGATATTGCGGCTCTTATTTCTCTTGGATATAAACCAAGTGGTGGGATTGCTTGAGTATACGATATTTCTATTTCCCTCTTTTTAGGGAAGTATCGTTCTGTTTCCCTCAGTGGTCACACCATTCTATAGTCCCACAGACAGTGCAATGTAAGAGGATGCAGTCTCTCCACAGCTTCTCCAACATTTGTTGTTGTTTCTTCATGTAGCTATGATGTTTGAAGGAGCCCTGCTGGCGTAGTGGGCTATGTGTTGGGCTGTTAGCCACAAGATCAGCAGTTCAGAACTACTAGTTGCTCTGCGGGAGAAAGATGAGGCTTTCTACTCCTGTAAAGATGTACAGTTTCAGAAACCAACAAGGGCAGTTCTACTGTCCTGTAAGGTTACTTACCATAAGTCAGAATCGACTAATAACAGTGAGTTGTTTTTACATTTAAAAAAATGGTATTTGAAAGGAAACGTGGCCCTGAGAAATGAACAAACTGAAGTCCTTTGAGTGGAAGTCACTTCGTCCTCCACCCACAGGGATCAGGGTGTGAAGATTGCTGGTAGCCCTTTTCTTCCGCAGCACCAGTTTTAGCCTGCTGTTTCTCCAGTCTCATGTAAATATCCCTGCCCCTTTGTCCAAACACTAAACCAAGCCTACTGTCATTGAGTTGATTCCAAGTCATCGGAAACCAATGACATGTCTGTAATTCAGTTCCACCAGAAACAGCAAAGTCGTTTTGTATTTTCTCTCTCATATACTGTTCCTGTCTATTGGAAGTCGCTGCCTTTCATGCCATCTTGAGAAGATGGATTCAAGGCTGAGTTCTGGTTCATCAGGCAGACTGGATTGATTGATGGTTCTGGATGAAAGCAGTAAATGACATCATGAATTAGTTATCATCTCTGTGTTTTCCATCATATACCATTTGCCCCCTGTCATTAACAAGTTAGTTTTATATATTCTGCGAGGATCTCTCCACTCCAACAAATCTCAGGATAGTTCTTCAGTGCCCATGTGGAAAACATCAAATATCATAGCTTCATTTAAAAAACGCTTCGTGGCCACAGCTGCGACCTTGTCAGGACCTGAAATCTCTCATTCTTCCAATGCTTTCATTTTCCTCTCCACAACTGCTCTTCTTAGCTCTTTACATCTTCCTTACGTTCCTTGACACCACCGTATTTCCCAGTCTTTTCAACCTTCTGTTGGTATCTTCCCCTTTCCTACTTAAGTTGGACTGTGAACTTTTCTTATTAACATATGTATTTTATTCCTTCTTATACTATCTTTCCACCCACTCACTCCAGCATACAAATCTTGAAGGCATGTTAGTGTAGCACCTTCTGCTACCGAAAGCTAAGAAGTGCTGAGACAATTACACCACCTCACAGGACAAGTTCCAGGTGTTTAGTTTCTGTTGGGTCTTTACTTCTGTCTATTCATCTGTGAATACTATCATTTCTTTCACTAGGAATTCCAAGTCTACGGTACTTTTCTCAGCCACTCTCCTCTCACCTCTATGCTCCCTTTCTCTGCAGCACATCTTGTCCAGCCCAGCCTCAGAAAATGTGTGAGTTTCTCTTCCCTAACTTTGGGACTCCTTTAAGGAACTCTCTATTTTATATTCATCCTTAAATGCCTATCACTTGTTGGTTACAAGGGGCAAGGTATCTTTTGAATGGTTAAAAACCCCACCTCCTGTGCTGTGGGACCACATTATCCTAACACCTTTACAATATTGCTTATCGGTGTCTTGCTTCATCAACGTATGGCTTATTTTTAGTAATTTTTAGCATTACCCTCTCTCCCAATGCCCTTTGCTCAGTTGACAGATATGATGATTATGAGTTGAAAATTGACTCAAAGCCACCAAACAACAATAGCAATACAGATTGTTTACTCTTCCTTCTTCAACCGAGTAACCAGGGGTTTGTGAGTATTAATGGCAATGGGAAGTATTGTGCTTGACATAGTAATCAATCAACACCCGTCAATTGTCTAATGAGAATGTGGGAATTTGCTTCCTCTTACTTTTCTCATTGAGGGCCTTGAACGGTTACATGATCTACATGTTTCTCTCCACCTGTAAAAGCTCTCTTTTAATAAATAGTGTTCCATGTTTTAGATAGATTTACGTAACAAGTATATGGGTTTCCTTTGTAAAGCATTGCTTGAAGCTTGAAAGTAGCTAATTCAGTGATCATGACCTTCCACCTTGGAGAAAAACAATTTCAGGCTTTAGAACTTCATTTGTTAATGAACTTTATAAGGAAGTGTTGAGAATAACTTAGCTCAACTAATGACTGTCAAACTACCTATATAAGAGCTAAGGTTGGAGGTAGATAAGAAGGTTCAGAGGAGGCTAATTTAGAAGCATTCCAAGTAGGATACAATCCAGCTTTTGAAACTCAGTTCATGGACAAATGAAACTTGTTGCTAAACCGTTGTTGTTGCATGCTGTTGCATTGATTCTGACTGTAGGACAGAGAAGAACCACCCATTGGGTTTCTCCTCTGACTAATATTTATAGGAGCATATCGCCACATCTTATGTGCATCAGTTGGTGGGTTTGAGCTGCTGACTTTCAGGTGAGCAGTTGAATGCTTAACTACTACACCACCAGGGCTCCTGCTACCCCCACGTTTTTTTTCTTTTTAGCTAAATACAAGTCCTATTAAAATATAATGAAACAGTAAGGATTGATTATGTATTCAGCATCACACTTATCATTATAAAACCCATAGATGTGCACTTGTAAGTCTAGGACATTCTGCTATTCATACTGATCAAAGTTTGCTCCTGATAGTAAAAATGGCTGGGGTGAGAAAGACAGAAACATATTTGTTCTTGGAATGGCTCCGGAGTTATTTTCCATTCTAAACCCTAAATTTTGGTTTGTTTAAAGTAATAAGCAAATTATAATTCTTTTCGTTACTCATTCTACAGCTGATGCTAATGCTTATTTTTTCCATTGCAGTTATCATTCAACATGGAAGAAGTCCAGTTCCTTGGAGAAAAAACATTTCAGCATTATTGTGCAGAATTCATAAAACATTCACAGCAGATAGGTGATGGTTGGGAATGGAAAACTTCAAAGGTAAGGCCATAATGTTTTTCTTTACTTAAATGGTGGTTTTTGTGGTTTTCATTGCTTATGTTTTTGCTTTGAGACCTCAGTACTTGAAACTAATGTATGAAAGCAACTTTGATTTAGTAAAAGTCCTAAATTGAAGAATGTTTTAAAACAGATGTCCGTTTTATTACTTAGGCTATATAAACTCATAATAATTAGACTAATAAAGTATTATCTAGAAAAATACTTAGGTGACCTGCTTTAATTTAATAGATACGAATGCTTAGCATATTAATTATCTGAATGTAAACAGATGCTTCTGTGGTTCTTCCAACCTTTTATTTACACTAAAAAGTAGGAAACTACTTTTGCCCAGAGGGTGAAAAGATAATTCTGAAGCCAAAATATAGCCAATCAACATTTTTGAACTACTGGGGGCTGCAGTTTAAAATTAATTTGGAATTTTTGATAAGGTGAACATATTCTAAAACTTTGTTTCCTTTTTTAGTTTTATTAAGCAATAATGAAAAAGGCAACGGTACTCTATTAATTCCATATATTCATTTAGTAAAGTTTTCTGCCAAAACCTTTTTTAAAGTTCCTTGACATTCCTTTCTTAGAGAATAACTAAGCTTTTTCTACTTGACATTTTATCTGATTCCTGAAGGAATGATTAATCCCAATTCTATGCCAATTAGTTTTGTTTCCTAAATGCACTGAGAGATTTCAGGAGTTCTGACATGATTCCCATGATTCAGAAAGAGGCTAGGAAGATGAAGGTTTTTGATCAAGTTCATCTTGTCACTGAGCAGAGAAGATGTTCCTTCCTCTTGGGTTATCTTCTGAGTAAGACTAGACAGTGTAGCTCATAGACTGATTCAAAGGTATAGGGTTAGTCTCTAGAGGTAGAATCTAGTGCTACCCTCTAATTGGTATTGTTCCATCAGCCCCTAGGGATTCTCCTGGTCTAGGATAACATGCCACAACTTATCTGTCACTTTTTCATACTATGGTGGCTTTGTGTTGCTGTGATGCTGGAAGCTATGTCACCAGAATTTCAAATACCAACAGGATCACTCAAAGGCAACAGGCCTCAATACAGCTTCCAGATTAAGAGCAGACTACAAAAAGGAATAGGCTGTCTGCCTTTTCTTTATGTATAGCATCAAAACATTATCAGATACTGAAAATTCCATGAATAGAAGTTGAACATCCTTAGAGATAGTGCGAGAAGATGAGTCGCTTAGGTTGGAAGACACTAAAATTACAACTTCTCAAAAGTAGAGTCAACCGTAATGACATGTATGGAGTAAAGACTGGGAATACAGCCTTCTGGACCTTCATTTGCCAATGGGGCACAACTCAGCATCAGTTAATAATAGGAACTTGGAATGTATGAAGGATGAATCTAGGAAAATCGGATGTTGTCAAAATGAAATGGAATGCATGAAGATCGATATCTATGGGTTACTGAGCTGAAATGGACTGGTATTGGCCATTTTGAATCAGTAAATAACATGGTTTACTGAGATGACAGATTCAAGAGGAGTGGTGTTGCACTCGTCATCCAAAAGGACATTACAAGGTGCAGCTTAAATTACAATGCTGTCTGTGATACATAATATCTATCCCCATCAAAGGAAATCTAGGTTATACAAAGAATGCAACTAGTATTCAAATTTATGCATTGACCACTAAAGCTAGTGATACAGTCTGAAATCGATCAAACGTACAATCAAGGTACGTTTATAATTATTGGCAATTGGAATGTAAAAATTGGAAATGGGAAAGAAGAGTCGTTGGAAAATATGGTCTTGGTGATAGAAATGAAGCTAGAGATTGCATGTTAGAATTTTGCAAAACCAAGGACTTGTTCATAGTCCATATATTTTTTTCTAGAACACAAACAGTGACTATACATGTGGATTTCTTCAGACAGAATACTCACAAGTAAAATTGGCTGCATTTGTGGGAAGAGACCATGGAGAAGTTCAGTATCAACAAGTAAAACTACACCAGGGGCTGACTATGGAACAGCCCTCCAAGTTTTCATAAGTAAGTTCAGGTTGAAGCTGAAGGGTATTAAAGCAAATCCACCAGAGCCAAAATATAAACTTGAATCTACCCCCACCTGAAATTTGAGAACATCTCAAGAACAGATTTGACAGATTTGACACTAATGACAGAAGACCTGGTGAACTGTGGGATGATATCAAGAATATCACACTTAGAAAAAGCAAAAGGAAAAAATAAAATAAAATAATAATAATTAAAAAAGAAAGCAAAAGGTCATGAAAAAGACAAGAAAGAAAGAAAAGATCAAAGTAGATGTCTGAAGAGGCTTTGAAACTTTGCTCTTAATTGTAGGGTATCTAAGGCAAATGGAAGAAATGATGAAGTCAAAAAGCTAAATAGAAAATTTCAAAGGGCAGTTTAAGAAAGCTAAAGTAAAATATTACAACAAAATATGCAAAGACCTAGAGTTAGAAAAGCAAAAAGGAAAAACATGCTTAGCATATCTTAAACTCAAGAAAAAATTCAAGCCTTGAGTCGCAATATTCAAAGATTCTATGGGCAAAATATTGAAGGATGCAGGAAGCATCAAAAGCAGATGGAAAGATTACACTGAATCATTGTACTAGAAAGAAATAGTTGACATTCAGCCATTTCAAGAGGTCGCATAAGGCAGTTACAAAGGTCTACCTAAGTCCAAAGAGGGAACACAGACCTTCATGTCTGTATGGTCGGTTAGTGTGGTGAGGCAGTAAGGGGTGGAAACCTTTTCTTCAACACCCAGATAGGATATAATTTGATCTCCCTTTCGACCACTTTAAAAGTCATTTCAGTTAAGAAAAAAAAAAAGTGAAGGGGAAATACAGTTGGGTTAAGCCTGCAGTGAATTTCCTCTGACCAGAGGCCAGGGATGTGAATACTCTTGCTATTGTGCATAGTGCATTGGCAAGTGGATTATTGCAGATATAGTTAGGTTAAAATTTAACACGTTATCA
>NW_022111373.1:68661828-68670119 GCF_000313985.2 Echinops telfairi | reverse complement strand
GGAAATCATTAGCTAAAAGCAAGGCTCCAGGAACTGGTGGAACACTAACGAAATGTTTCAATAAGCTGATAAAATACTAGAAGCACTCACTCATCCTAGCCAGGATATTTGGATTACAGCTACCTGGCCAATTGACTAGAAGAGATCCGTATTTGTACCTATTGCAAAAAAGTGATCCAACAATGCTCAAATTTTAAAACAGTATCCTTAATCTAACAATGGCTGCAGCAGTACTTTGGCAGGGAGTCAAGATATCAAATGATGCATTGCATTAGGTAAATCTGCTACACAAAACCTCTTTAAAGTATTGAAAAGCAAGGATATAACTTTGAGGACTAAGGTGCATCTGACCCAAGCCATGTTATTGTCAGTCTCCTCATAATCATGTGAAAATTGGATATTGAATAAGGAAGACCGAAGAATCCATTTGAATTATGATGCTGGAAAAGAATATTAAAAGTAATGTGGATTACCAAAGAACAAACAAATCTTTCTTGAAAGAAGTACAGCCAAAATGCTCCTGAGAGGCGAGGATGGTGAGTCTTTATCTCATGTGCTTTGGGCATGCTGTCACGAGAGACTAGGCCATCGAGAGGGTTAGCATACTTGGTAAAGTAGAGGGGCAGCAGAGAGAAGGGCCCTTGACAAGGTGGATGGACACCGTGGCTGTGGATCACGCAGGGCCAGGTGGTGTTTCGTCCTGTTGTGCATAGATAGAGTTGCTATGGCTCAGAACCGACTTGAAGGTAGCAAAACCGTTCATTTCAGCTCACTAACCCCTTTATGCATTCGATTTCATTTCTTACAACTTACAATTTTCTAAGGTTCATACTTTGTACATTCCAAGTTCTGACTATTAGAAGATTTTTGCAGCTTTTTCTTTTCATGTTGTGTCTTGCCCCATCGGCAAAATGAAGGTCCCAAAGACTTTACTTCGGGATCTTCCACACGCTTTACTCTATCCACATCATTATGGTTGACTTGACTTTGAGAAGGCAGCACTTCCCCAGTTATATTTTGAATGCTTTCTGACCCGAGGGACTCCTCTTCTGGCACTATTTCCCACAATGCTCTGCTTTTCATGAGGTTTTCAGGATGTGACAATGTTTCAATGTTGTCTATAAGGTTTTTAGGGCCTCATTCCTCAGCAGTGGATAGCTAATTTCTTCTGTGTTATCTATTCTTAGTTCGGAAGCTCTGCTGAAACCTGTTCACTTTGGGTGGCTCAGGTGGCATTTAAAATACTGGTAACATAAAACAGTATAACAAACTGACAGATATGTAGTGGAGATTGACTTGTAGCATCACAGTAACACACAAGCCACTGCAGTATGACAAACTGACCCACAAGTAGTAGAAAGTTCCTTTGGGAATGATAAATGTCCAAAGGACACAGCCCTGTGTAAGCCAGCCTCCTGCCCAAAGGTACCCAGCTTTACTTCTGTGGTCTGGGAAGCCGACAGCTGTGTCTCACAGCCTCTTCCACCTCTGCCCCTTTAGGGAGGGGTCTCACACATACCACCACTGGGTCTTCTTTCTTATTGGTGGTGCGATTCCTCTCTTACTGCTTTCGAGATGGCTTATCTTTTATACCCTGAGGAATCGCAAGAATGACAACTCTCCAAGCTGGAGTCTGCACACCGTGTGTGCCTGGTCCCATCCAGTCACGTGGTGAGCACGTTAAATAGACTATAGATAAAAGAACCATACCAAGTAACTTCTATTGACATTTTTGTTAGTGGTATATACACACAATATATATATATACACATTATATATATGCCCTGGTTACATAGTAGTTATGCATTGCTAACCACAAGGACATCAGTTTGAAACCACCATTTGCTCTGCCAGAGAAAGATTATGCTTTTTACTCCATAAAGAGTTATAGTCTTGGAAACCCATATGGGTTGTTTTACCCAGTCCTATCAGGGTACTATGAGTCAGAAAACTCAATGCCAATGTTTTATATATGCGTGTGTGTGTGTGTGTGTGTGTGTGTGTAAAATGTGACTGTTGCATAGATATATACAGTTTTTTTACTATCTATTTTCCTTTGGTTTTGATTATGTTCATTTTTTTTGTTTTTCAATATTTTAAACACATTTTTGTGTAGTTGAGTTTATCAATATTTTAAATTTATTGCCTCTAGTTTTGGAGTTACAGTTATAAAATCTTTCTCTACACTGAAATTGAAGAGGAATTCACCTCTGTATTCCTCTAGTACTTGTATGAGACTGCACTCTTTCCCACCCCTTTTAGAGTTCTGATCCATTTTGAGTTTCACCTTTTGTATAATGTGAATTATGCATCTAAGTTGATCATTTTTGGTTGCCCCAATTCCATATTCATTAAGAAGTTCCACTTTGCCTCAGTGATTTGAAATGCACCTTGATGTACCAAATTTCCATATGTATTTGATTTATTTTTGGATGTCTATTCTGTTCCACAGGTCTCTTTGTCTATTTATGAGTCAGTGTCACACTGTTTCAATTATAGGGGCTTTTTGGTACACTTTAATGTCTGGGAAAGCCAGTTTTCTCATAGTATTTCCTTTTCAGTGTTTTTCTAACTGCTCTTACCTGTTTGTTTTTCCATATGAACTCTAGTACAAACGTGTCTTCATAAAATGTTTGATATATTTTTATTGGGATTGTATTAAATCTATAAATAACTTGTAGAGAACTGGCACCTTTATATTGCCAAATAGTCCTGTTCAGGAACAAAGAATGTCTATTTCTTTAGATCTACTTTTGTATGTCTCAGGAGTGTTTTTTTAAAAAAATTATTTCATATATTTCTTGTTAAATTTGTTTCCAAATATTTAACTATTTCTAACTATCTTTTTGTTGTGATTGAAATGTTTTTTATGTGTATACTGTTATATGACTGGTTATTGTTGGTGTAGATGAATGCTATTGATGTCTGTATATTAATTTTACATTCTGCTTTTTAACTAATTCTTTTATTGCTTGAGTCACTTTCTTCATTATATATTAGATGTTTATCTAATATACTATCATATATTTATGTTTAGTTTTGCTTCTTTTTCATCAATTCTTATTCCCTTTATTACCTTCACTGATATCTCCTATCAAGTTGCATTAGGGGGCATCTTTAGTATGGTAGTAAATAGTATTGAAGATAATGGATATACCTGTCTTGTTCCTAATTTAATGTAAATGTCTCCAGTATTTCCCAATTAAATTGTAAAATTCCTCTAAGACAAAAGCACACGCCTATTTTCTAGCTAAGAAAGTATCTATCTGTTGTTAGGGGCCAAGAAGTCGGTTTTGACTCAGAGTGAGCATATGCACAACAGAACTAAACACCGCCTGGTCCTGCACCATCCACAAAATCGTTCTTCTGTTTGAGCCCATATTTGAACTATCTGATATAAATCATGTTGCATACCCTTGCTGTGTTCTCAAAACTGCCTCTTGATCTATGTAGAGGTTCCACATGAGTACAATTACGTGTGCTAGAACTCCCATTCTTCTCAAGTCATCCATAGTTTGTTCTGATCCACACAGCCGAATGAGTTTACGTACTCAATAAAACACACGTAAACATCTTGCTGGTCTTCTCTGCTTTGAGCCAAGATCCTTCTGACATCAGCAGTGATATCCCTTGTTCCAAGTCTTCTTCTGAATCCGGTCTGAACATCGAGCAGCTCCTTATGAATGTGCTGCTGCAACTGTTGGATGATTTTCAGCAAAATTTTACTTATATGTGATATTAATAATATAGTTCTATAATTTAAGCAGGCTGCTAGGTCACCTTTCTTTGGAAAGGGTAGAAATATGGATCTCTTCCAGCCAGGTGGCCAAGTAGCTGTCTCCCAAATTTCTTGGCATAGGTGACTAACTGCTCCCAGTGCTTCACCAGCTTGTTTTAACATTTAACCTGGCATTCCGTCAATTCCTGGAGTCTGCTTTTGGCTAGTGCTTTCAGTGCATCAGTGAACTTCTTCCTGCAGCGCCATTGGTTCTTGTCCATTTACTACTTCCTAAAATGGTGGAATGTCAACTACTTCTTTTTGGTACAGTGACTCTGTATTTTTTTCTATTTTCTTGTGATGCTTTTTGCATTATTCAATAATTTGCTCATAGAATGTTTCAAAATTCCAATTTGAGGCTTGACTTATTTTCTTGAGTTTTTTCAGTTTAATATGCTGAGAGTTTCCTTCCATTTTGGTTGTCTAACTCTAGATCTTTGCACACTTCATTATAATATTTGACCGTCTTCTTGAACTGTTCTTTGAAATTTTCTTTTTAGCTCGTTGACTTCATCATTTCTTCCATTTGGTTTATGATTAAGAGCAAAGTTTCAGTCTCTTCTGACATCCACTTTGTTCCTTTCTTGCTTGCCTTTTGAGTGACCTTTTTCTTTCTTCAGGAATTATGGTCTTGATGTCCTCCCATAGCTCATCAGGGTTTCTGTCCTTAGTGTTTAATCAGATCTTTTCTTGAGATGTTCTTGAAATTCAAGTGGGATAGACGCAAGTTAGTCTTTTGGATCTGGTGGACTAGTTTTACTTTTCTTCAGCTTCCACCTGAACTTATGTGAGCAGTTGATGGTCTGTTTCACAGTCAGCTCTGGGCCTGGATTTAGCTGCTGATATTGAGCATCTCCATTGTTTCTCCCCACAGATGTAGTCAATTTGATTTTTGTATATTCCATCCGGGGAAATCCATGTGTATAGTCACCATTGATGTTGCTGATGAAAGGTATTTGCAATGGTGCAAAATTCTATCATGAGTTCTCCAACTTTGGCTCTTTCGTTAAGATCATATTTTCTAACTACAGTCCCTTTTGCTTCATTTCCAGCTTTTGAATTCTAATTGCCAATGTATCAAAGTACCTTGATTGCATGTTTGATCAATTTCAGACTGAATACATTGGTAGAATTCTCCAGTTTCTTCATGACTAGCTTCGGTGGTTGGTGTATACATTGGAATAATAGCTGTGTTGACTGGATTTTCTTGAATGCGGATAGATTTAATCCTATCATGGACAACATGGCATTTCAAGATAGATCTTCAAATGTTCTTTTTGATGAGCGCAATGCCATTCCTCTTTATTGTATCATTTCCAGCATAGTAAACCTTATGTTTTTCTGATTCAAAGCCAATACCAGTCCATTTTGCTCACTATCACCTACGACAGTGGTTCTCAACCTGTGGGTCGCGAACCCTTTGGGGGTCGAACGACCCTCTCACAGGGGTCTCCTGATTCATAACAGTAGCAAAATTACAGTTATGAAGTAGCAACGAAATGATTTTATGGTTGGGGGGTCACCACAACATGAGGAACTGAATTAAAGGGTCGCAGCATGAGGAAGGTTGAGAACCACTGACCTAGGATATCCATCTTTGTGAGTTCCATTTTCTTTTTGACAGCTACAATTTTCCTAGATCCATTCACATTCCTAGATTCATTCCAAGTTCCCCTTATTAGTAGATTTTTATAGTTATTTCTTCTCATTTTGGGTCCCGCCCCATCAGCAAATGAAGGTCCAAAGACTTGAGTCCTGAAGACTCTACTCCATGATGTCAGTATAATCAACTTTGCTTTTAGACAGAAACTGGGACTCAGTCAGAGTTTGAGTGCCTTCTGGCCTGAGAAGCTCATCTTCTGGCACGGCCTCCGACAATGTTCTGCTTCCATTCATTAGGCCTGCAGTATCTGGCGATGTTTCCATGCTGTGCATAAGGTTTTCCCCTTAGAAGCGTGTAGCCTGTTACTTCTTCATAGTCTATGCTTAGTCTGGAAGCTCTGCTAAAACCTATTCACTTTGGGTGACCCTGCTGTCATGTGAAACACCGGTGACGTACTTCCAGCATCAGAGCAGCACACAAGCCACCACAGTATGACAAGCTGACAGGTAAGTGGTGGTGTTTCCATCTATTCTTCCTTATTGTTTTATGTGTATTGTCTGTCCTCTAGACTGTGTGCACATTTCACCACCAACGAAGGTTCATATGTTTGTCATTTTATCTGTAACCATGCCAACACTAGTTTCTTTTTTCCTCTTAATGTCTTTTCATCTTTGCCAACCTGTTATATAAAAATCAAAAAACTTTTCAATTTCAATTTTTGTTCCTTTTTTTGGTGAAGTATTTAAATTCTTTTCTTTATTTATGTTGAGCTGTTTTTTTCTTATTAGTTTGTAAATTCCCTTCTTACTCCATAGAGGTGACTCTTTGGTGTCTTAAGAACGATACATTCATTTACATTACATTTTAAACTTTTGTATGCAAACAATAGATGAGCTTCGAACATTTTAGAACATTCTAGGTTTGTTTCTCTTCCAAGGCAGATTTGTTCATGTTTCTGGCAGCGCAGCCCACAGTACATTTCATAAGCAAGACATGGCAAATAGTAGAATATGAAGTTGTTGATGAGTTCATTTTACTTGATCAATAAGCAACTCCTATGGAGACAGCAGTATAAGGATAAGTAAAAATATATTACCACCAAATCATGGAAACCTGTATTAATCAATTATTCCTCTACATATTCTCCATCTAGGTCCACATGCCTCTTGAAGGCAGTGTTTCCTGAAAAAAATCTGTATTTTTTTATTTATACTATGTTACAACCATAGTTTTGTCACCTATAAGGGATCCATATCATATTTCTTTCAAATCTTATTTTGAGTTTTCGGAACAAAAAGAAGTCTGGTGGGGCAAGATCAGGGCTGATGAGCTAAGCTTTCCTAACAAAAATCCTCCTAGGACCGTGCTTGCTCCCTTCAGAGAATGAGTAGGTGCATTGTTTTGCAGTATCCAATCGGCACAGGTGTCCTGATGCTTTCCTCAACAATGCCATTTACAAGTTTCCTAAGATTTCTTCATAATAAGCTCTCATGATGGACCTGTGTATTTTGAGAAAATGTATCAAGATGAGCCCTTAGGAATCTGAAGCAGAAACCATGGCCTTCTGAGTTGCCCTCTCTGCCTGGAATGTAATGGTCCCAGCTGATCTCCTCGGAAGCCGTTCTTGGGCCTCTTTTTGGAAGGCCCTTGAAGGATACTAAGCCAGATGCATTACAGAGAACACGAGTGGACAGTCATCCCCTGGTCACAGAGACAACTTTAAACATGTATTGTTTGGAATAAAGCCAGGCATGTATGAACTTGAATCTTAATAGCAATATGTTAAAGTTTTATTGGCATATAATTCACAGACCATGCTTTGAGTAGTTCAGTCATATTAAGGAGAGTGGTACAATCATCACTACAATGAATTTTAGAGCATTTTCTTCTTTCTTGTACTCATTGTTATCAGCTTCCCATTCCCCACCAACTTTCCCTGCCACACCCTAAGAAGCCATTAACCCAGTTACAATAGCCATATTTTTAACTTACCTTCCTATTTTATTGGGCCAATTTGCTGCAGAAGATGTCTGTAAACTGTTAAAAATGTGAAGCTGTCACTTTACTGCTTGACTGAAGCCATGGCATCTTCAGGAGGCTGGTCCGCACGCAAATGCCGGACAGTGGAAGAGGAAGGCTGAAGAATTGATGCCTTGAATCACAGTGTGGCAAGGCTATCAAACAACCACACAAAAGCAATGCATTAAGAAAGCACTAGAAAAACATGTATACGTAAAAACTATGTCCTATAGACATGAGCAAAAGGAAATTAAGAAAATGGTTAAAGGGCTTTTGAAAAGCAAGCAAGGTAGAAACAAGAAATAAGAGAATAGACAGATATCAGGAAAGAATTAGGAAAATGAATGTAAAAGTGTATTAGGTGAGCAAATTAAAAAGTAACATAGCAATCACATTTAGGGTGAAGATGAAACAGAAGGAAAATTGACAAACATAGATGAAAAGCCTCTGAAACAAAGTGAAATACATACACACACACCACACACACACACCACACATACACACACCACACACACACCAGTCAAAAAGTATTGTTCATGCATGCACAGGTTTATTCTAAACAAAACAGGTTTAAGTATGTCTCATGATCAACGAAATAACTATAAAAATCTACTAATAAGGGGAACTTGGAATGAATCTAGGAATGTGAATGGATCTAGGAAAATTGTAGCTGTCAAAAAGAAAATGGAACTCACAAAGATGGATATCCTAGGTCAGTGGTTCTCAACCTTCCTCATGCTGCGACCCTTTAATTCAGTTCCTCATGTTGTGGTGACCCCCCAACCATAAAATCATTTCGTTGCTACTTCATAACTGTAATTTTGCTACTGTTATGAATCAGGAGACCCCTGTGAGAGGGTCGTTCGACCCCCAAAGGGTTCGCGACCCACA
>NW_022111373.1:68659783-68661728 GCF_000313985.2 Echinops telfairi | reverse complement strand
TTTTTAGATTCCAAAGGAGTCCCCTTGATAGGATTTCTCAAAAGACAGGTGAGTATCACAAGGGCTTCTTATGAGGAAGTTTTAAGAACATTAAAAACTGCATTGGTAAAGAAAAGGCCTGGAAAATTACACCAAGGAATTTCGCCCCCCATCACAACAGTGCACCTGTTCATTGAAATATGCAAGGAATATTTTGATTAACTCAGTTAAACCCTAGAAACTGCTTATTGAAATGACTTGTTTCCTAATTTGTGTAAAGTGAATTTAAAAAAAAATCTTTTTATTAGAGATTCTGAGTAGAAATTTAAGCATATTTTATGATTCCTTCTTTTCAGTAGTCATGCTCTCTGGTTAACTCATTGCTTTTCTTAAAGTCTTTCATAATTATTCTAATTACATTGAATTTATATTTTAAAATTAAGTTCTAGAAGAGCACCATATTTTAATTTATTCCATCTTTCAATACTGTTTTGGTATAAAGCCCACTGTGAATGTCCCGTCATTTCAACAACACAGCTAAATTTCATGCTATTTTAAAAACATTATGAAGTTATTATTTATTTTAATATATAATATTAAAATAATTTAATATTTAATATTAAAATAAAAATATTTTAATATTGAGAAATAGTGTAAGCATACACAATTAATAGGAATAGTATAATGAATTCCATGTACCCATCACCTAGCTCCCACAATTATCAACTCATGGCCTGACATACTATTTTTAAGCATCTGTGTCAGGAATGTAGTAAATTAATATTTGTGAGGGACTTTAAGAAACTCCTAGATACGGAGGGCAGAACTGGAGACACAGTGTAGGAATTGTGCCTGGTCTGACCCTGCCCAACCCCAAGACATAACACGTAGGGAGTGCAACAGAGCAGCGAGGGGAACAAAGCAACAAAGTTCCTGAGTAATTTTGAAAATAGACTTGGACCCAGGGGCCAGGGCTTGGCACTGCCTCAGACTCCATCGGAAAACATTCATAAGGGTCAGCAGACAAACCTGGAACTATTCATAGGCTATTTTTCTTTCTTTCTTTTCTTTCCTCTTTCTTTCTTTCGTCTATATAAGAAAGACAGGATAAACAATCCTGAGGAGAAAACAATGGGACCAACAGTTCTGGGGGGTAAAAGGGGTAAAGGGAGAGGAGGAGGTGGGGAAAACGGGGGCTGGGCAACAAACCCAAGGGAGCAACAAGAGATCTAAAATTAATGGTCAGGAGGGCATAGAATGCCTGGTGGGCTTCAATCAAGTTCAATGTAGCCAAGAGGAAGTACAGAGAGCTGAATGAAGGTCGAATGTGATAGTAGGACAGGAGGAAAATATAAGGAAATAGAGGAAAGAACTAGGAGGCAAAATACATCTCTAGAGGTATAATCATAGGCATGTACATATGTAATATGTATATAATATACATATTACAATAGGGATATAGATATATGTACATATTTATAGGGTAAGTATTAAGGTAGCAGATGGACATTGAGCCTCTACACAAGTACTCCCTCAATGTAAGAACACTTTGTTCTAGTAACCTGGCATTCTGTGATGCTCACCTTCCTGACATGATCACTGAAGACAAAATGGGTGTATAAGCTCATGTAGTGAAGAAAGCTGATGGTGCCTGGCTATCAAAAATATAGCCTCTGGGGTCTTAAAGGCTTGAAGTTAAACAAGCGGCCATCTAGCAAGGAAGCAATAAAGCCCACATGGAAGAAGCACACCAACTTGTGTGATCACGCGGTGTCGATGGGATCAGATGTCAGGTATCAGAAGACCCAAAACAAACTATCATTTTTATGTGAACAAGGGGGGTCAGAATGGAGACCCAAAGCCCATCTGTAGACAGTTGGACATCGTCTCACAGAAGGATCACAAGGAAGGGACAAGCCAGCCAGGGTGCAATATGGCACCGGTGAAACATACAACTTTCCTCTAG
>NW_022111373.1:68644763-68658924 GCF_000313985.2 Echinops telfairi | reverse complement strand
GGAACTGATGCCAGGGACTTATGTGGAGAGCAAATGTTTGGAGAATGGTGAGAGTAATGAATGTACAAATGTGCTTTACACAATCGATATATGTATGGATTGTGATAAGAGTTGTATGAGCCCCCAATAAAATGATTTTATAAAAAAGAGAAAATCCCATTATATTTTAATTCCATTTTCCATGAAACTTTTTAAGTCCCCTTATATATCTCAACGTAATTAGTTTGGCTGTTTTGTTGTTTTTGTTGTTGTATGTCTTAAAATTATATGTTCTTGAAGTGAACTTTGTGAAGTTATCACTATAAGTTTACATTAATGAGTTGAATCTTAAAAATTCCTATAGCCATGATATATTATTTCTGCAAATTCTAACTTGGGATTTTATGAAATACAGAGCAAAAGAGAGACTGTGTAGTGAATTTTTGTTAGATGATGCCTTCTTGAATTATATAGCTTCTGTAAGAGATTATATTTCTTTTGTTTCTGAAGCACTACATTATTAAAGGGGATTAAAATGCTTTTTATGTGTATCTGAAAAGACTAGTTCTTTACTCTGCCTCACATTTGCTAATGATATGTAAACCCAACTGGATATTTCTTTGTGAACCATAATCAAGTAAAAGTAAATAAAAGAATGCATATCTTAAAATATAGAACTTCATTCTGCCTACCCATTTATTTTTGTGTAATTTATACATTAAACAGTTTGAAGTAATAGTTTTTAGCTTCAAGGGTGAAATATTAAGTATCCACCTAACCTTTTCAATGTTTTTGTACACAATTGAATTAAATGGATATTTCTTAAAATATAGTGATATTTTAAGGTTCAAAAAGAATTATATTACAATAAAGCTGTAAAAAGAGAGGGAGAAAAAGATATTTCCTGTGGATTTCTTAGGTGTAATCTTGCTTAGGTAATGCATAAATAAATTTATGAGTTTGAAATGCTTATTTTTTATTAACTTTAATTATTCTAGTTTATAAATTTTTATATATTTTCTCATTAATAATTCTTCCTGCAAGCAGAGGGGGGTATTAGGAGGTAGAGGCTTGCTATTGCTATTAGTTTTATTATAATATTGTATTTGCTTAAATCATCTACTGTGAGTTAATGAAATATGCTTTCTAGTCCCAAATATTACTAGATAAAGATTAAATATATTATATCCCTGTCATCTCTTGATCAAATTAATATAGGTTTAAGACATTTTTTAAAAGTTTATCTTGCAAGGCCAGAAGAAAATTACATTTAAGGCAGTATGTTGTATTTTTGTAATAAACTTTGAATGCTAGTCAGTTATACTATATTTTTATTCATGATATATAATGAAATGATTTATCACTTAAGCATATGCAAATCTTAGGCAATCATTTCAGGAAGAAACATGCTATATCACTTGTGAATTAAATAATTACAAACAAGTTTTAAAAGATTAAGAGTTTCCGAGAAAGCTATAGTATTTTGCAAATTTATAAATCAAAATTTAAATAATGATAATATTGTACAAATTTAACAAATCGAAGATCATGCTTGGCTAACAGTAATATTGCTGCACCAGGTAGGCTGGCAGGCTGTATTTTGAAAGGCCTCGTAGGGAGTGATCTTTACACCTTGAGTGTATGTTATCCAGATTTGATTCTCGAATTTTGGTAAAGAAGCCTACTATATTCATCATATCAGGAATGGACTGTCTATCAAAGAGGGCTCCAAAATAAACACACAGCATCAAGGAACTGGTCTGTTTATCTACGTATCTATCTTTCCACCTATCAATTTATGATAGAATTGTCAAATAAATGGACTGTGTGCTTCTCAGTGTTATGGTTCAATTTTTTCTATCTTTAAAATCTTTTTAGTGTAGTAAAACATACATAGATACATAAAAAGGTATTGCTACCAGGCTTCAAGTTCATACATGCATGAACTTCTTGAAAACTCATCACCACCAAGCCAACTCTGAATCAAAGTGACTATGATGGTGTCGTGGTTATGAGTTGGGTTGTGATCTGCGTGGTTGGCTGTTCCAAACCACCAGCAGTTCTGTGGGAGAAAGACCGTACTTTCTACTCCCATAAACGGTTACCGTCTCAGACACCCACAGCGGGGTCACTATGCGCCAGCATTGACTCAATGGCAGTGAGTTATAGGACAGAGTAGAACTGCCCTTATGAGTTTCTGTGACTTTACGTCTTTTTATTTATTTTTTTGACTAAGTCTTGATGGGAGTAGAAAGTCCCCTCTTTCTCTGAAGGAGCAGCTGGTGGTTTCCAATGCTGCCCTTGTGGTTAGCAGTCCAACACGTAGTACACTGTGGCACCAGAGTTTCTGTGCGTCAGAATCAACTCGATGCAGTGAGTTGTATGGGCTTGCTCCAAACTGAATGTGTTTAAACATGTCTCTGTGATTAGGGAAGCTGGATCATATGAAGAAAATTGTGGCATCAGGATTAGAGGAAGTTTTATTAACAACTTGTGATATGCAGGAGATACACTCTAATTTGCTAAAAGTGAATAAGACTTCAAACACTTGCTGATAAAGATCAAGGATTGCAGCCTTCGGTATGGATTACAAATAAAGTAAAGAAAACAGGACCAATAGGTAATATCATGACCATAAGTGAACAAATCGAAGTTGTCGAGGATTTAATCTCAATTGCATCCACCACCAATGCTCATGGAAGCAACAGTCAAGAAATCAAATGATGGATTGCATAGGGTAAATCTGCTGAACAAAACCTCTTTAAAGTGTTGAAGACCAAAGATGTAATTTTGAAGACTAAGGTGCACCTGACCCAAGACATGATACTTTCAATTGCCTCGTATGTATGTGAAGTTGAACATTGAAAAAGGAAGACCGAAGAATAATTGGTGTGCTTGAATTATGTTGCTGGCAAAGAATATTGAAAATACCATGTACTGCCAAAAGAACAAACAAATGTGTTGCGGGAGTACAACCAGAATGCTCCTTAGAGACAAAGATGTCAAGACTTCATCTCATGTCACATATCATGAGAGACCAGTCCCTCAAGAAGATGGCATGCTGAGCTAAGTGGAAGGGCAGTGAAAGGAGGAAGGCCCTCAACAAGACGGATGGACACAGTGGCTGCCACGAGGGGCGCAAACAAGAACCAGTGTGAGGAAGGTGCGCAACCGGGTGGCATCGTGCTTTGTTGTCCTGGAGTTGGTAGGAGTTGGAGCGGACTTGACAACCCCTAGCAACAACAAGAGCACTGACTGTGATAAGTGGATGGCTGCGGACAGGTTCTTTCAGTAATACTCTTATCTTAATCCTATTTTAGATGCCTTACAACAACAACAAAGACAGCTAACTAAAAACCAAATGTGTGTGTGTGTGTGTGTGTGTGTGTGCTCCTTGAACAGAAAAAAAGATTTTGAGGTTAGGGCTAATATCAGATTTTTAGCAAAACTCAAGTGGAGATCTTCCTAAATCATTGAAGCTTTGCAACACATTTGTGAAGGTGCTGCTGCACATAAACACACGTTTTCAGAGGGATCGAGTGTTGTAAGGAAGATCGGGAAGAGTTCAAAATGAGCCGAGGGAAGGAAGACCATCAACTGCCCAAATGAAAGAATTGTAGTTGCTACTCAGAAACCCGAGGATTAATGTTTCTGCCATCACTACTGAAGTTGGGATCTCAGTTGTTTAGCGTGTACAGTTTTAAGCTAATATCTTGGTCTCAAGAAGCTTTTGATTTGATGGGTGCCAAAGTGTGATGTGAAGATCAACTAGCTCAAAGAGCTCATCTTTTCAGCAAGACTGAAACTAATGAAGACAAGTTTACGGAATAAATTATGACTGAGGACAAGTTTTCAATTTACCAATGTGAGCAAAGTCCAATCAAAACAGTAGCTTCTAAGGGAATTTGCTGGGCCAGTTAAATTCAAAGCACAAAAACTGGCTCAGAAGGTTATAGTAACTACTTGGGGGAATTCCCACAGGGTAATTTTGATATATTTTCTCAAAGAACACAGAATAATGGGATTTATGTAGAAATTTTAAGAAAATGGGAAGTGGCATCAGTGAGAAAAGTGCCAGCAAATTTGCACTGATGAATTAAAAAAAAATTTTATGACAGTGCCCTTGCTCATTCTTTCCAGGTAGCAAGGACTGTCCTATGAGAATTTTGTGGGGCACCTCACCCTACCCACTCGACAGCGCTGATCTTGCCCCTTCAGCCTTATGTTTGTTCCCTAACTCAAAGAACATTTTAAAGGTATACGATTTGAGTTTCTAAGAACTGTGAAAGTTGCCATCTTGATGTGATATCAATCAAAGTCCACAAAATTCTTTGAGGAAAGATTAGAGAGATGGAAACACTGCCATCATCATGACAAGCTGAAACTGTACCCATGATCATCCCTCCCCACCCCCCCCAACTGTTTTCCTGTCTTCTCCTTACCCTCCAGCCCTTGGAAACCTCAGGGCCAAGTGGTGTTTTATTCTGTTGTACTTAGGGTCACTATGAATTGGAACCCACTGGACAGCGCCTAACAACAGCAATGAGTATTTTATGAATTTACTTTGTAACAATGGATGTTTTTTTTTCTTGACAATGGATGTTTTAAGTAGGTAAAATTATACGATGTTTTACTTTTATGCCTGACTTATTTTGCTTATCAGGAGCCCTGCAGCAGTGCTGGGGTAGTGGCTATTCATTGGACAGCAATCTGCATAGTCAGCAGTTCGAAACCACTAGCCCCTCTGCAGGAGAAAGACAGGGCTCTCTTCTCCCACGTACAGTTACAGTTTTGGAAACCTATAGGGGGTCCCTATGAGTCAGCCTTGACTCTGGACGGCAATGAGTTTGGTTTGGGGGATTTGGGTGGCCTAGTGGTTACACGTTGGGTTGCTAATACTACTCATGCCTCGGGAGGAAGACAGGGCTTTTTACTCCCCAAAAGAGTTACCCCCCAAAAGAGCCTCAGAAACTCCCAGGGGGCAGTTCTTCCCTGTCACGATTAGTTGGCATTGCCTTGGTGGCCGTGAGTTTGGTTTTATTTTACTTGTACTACTTTCCGGGTTTATTCATGCTGTAATATGTATTAGCACTTCATTCTCTTTTTATGGATGAATTCTCCTGTTCACCCAGCCACTGTGGGAGAAAGCCTTGGCATATTGCTTCCATAAAAAACTAGAGCCTTGGAAACCCTCTGGGGCAGTTCTACTATGTCTTATAGGGTTTCCATGAATCAGATTTGCTATGTATATATCACATTTTACTTATCCATTCATCTTGGGTGGATGAATGACTTATTTGCATTTTGTATGTGGCCAAATTACAATCATGTAAGCAGAGAAAGTACAAATTCTCATGTGTTTTTGGAGTAACATTTAATGACATAGAGTGGCATCATATATCTCCCTCTACAATAGGGGCAGTCTTATAGTTGAGGTCAAGTTTCAAGGGTGTAGGGTAATAATCCCTCTGCAATAAGGGTGTGTGTGGGGTCACATCTGACCTGCTCTGGCTTCACAAACGGGAAGGAAAATAAAATTCAACATCAGCCCCAGGCCAGTTCCCATGAAGGAGAAGTCAGACATACCTCCAGTCTCCAACCTTCTTTACCAGTTCTGACACAAACTGCCCCTCCCAGGACACTCACTGCTTCTTTCCTGGGTTTGAGAATTCATTGTAATGCCATGCATAATGCACAGATAATACTCATGACTTATTAAAGACTTATTAAGGAAGTTAATGGGGTACAATTTAAGATAAAAAATGTTTAGGACACAATTCTTCCAGTCAGGAATGCCTCTTCTTAGCCTCGGGCATGTCTCTCTCTGGTCCTCAGCTTCTCAGCTATGCAGCCCTTGGTCTCTGCCCTGCTTGGGAAATATTGCATATCTCTTACAGTGCGGCTGCTAAATGCCTAAAGGGCATGCCACTCCACCATAAATGTCAGCCCCAAGGTAGTTGGCGCTAGCTTTGTAGGTCAACCAATTCAGTTCCCCAGATTAATAGTCTGATGGCACTCTGCTCCATAAGCAAACCTCCTGCCCAGAGGCACTCAGCTTTACTTTAATGGTGCTGCTCTGTCTTGTGCCCTGGCACTTGGTTCTGCTGCTGCTTCTGCACCTGCTCCTTTGCTGCTCCTCTAATTGCCAGTTTTGTCTCCTGGAGAGAGGATATCCCATGCACCGGAATCTCACAGGGTCTAGAGCAGTAGTTCTCAACCTTCCTAATGCCGTGACCTTTTAATGCAGTTCCTCATGTTGTGGTGACCCCCCAACCATAAGATTATTTTCGTTGCTACTTCATAACTGTAATTTTGCTATTGTTATGAATTGGGCGACCCCTGTGAAAGGATCGTTCTATCCCCAGAGGGGTCATGACCTACAGGTTGAGAACCACTGGTCTAGAGGCTATACCCCACTCTTAGCTAAAAAAAAGGCATATACTTCACATATCATACAATTTAATAATTTAATCAAATTAAGAAAAATTGTGTAGTCATCAGCACAATAAATTTCAGAACATCTTCTGCTCATACTCATTGTTGTTAGCTCCTCATGTCCCCTATACTTCCTTGCCATACCCGTAGACCATGATCAGTCCAGTTACTGTCTCTATGGATCTACTTACCCTGGATCTCATATACAGAATCATAGGAAATGTGAACAGAAAGCAAACAAACAAAAGATCAACAACCATGATGAGACAAAATATCGAAAAACCTCAATTAAAAGCAGACAATATTGAAAACTGGAAAACCTTTTAAAGAGAGAACAAATAACAAGGTATTATATTTTATCCTAACTACATCTTTTATAATCAACTTTACAATGCTGTTTTTCTGATAGCATGGCTATTCATATTCCTGAACTTATTCTTTCTGACAGCCAGGCACCATCTGGCTTCCGAGGTCCTTTCTTTTTAAAATGTTGGATTATCTTTTTTTTAATAACAGTTTTATTGGCATGTAATTTGCATATCATACAATTCAATAGTTGAACCATATCAAGGAGAATTGTGCAGTCATAACCATATCCATTTTGGAAAATCCCCCCCATGGTTAAATTGCCTTTAAAATGAGTTGTACAGTCATAGTCAGTTCTAGTGCTCCCTCCCCCCTCCTGACTTCATTTTTCATTCCTGAAATTCCTTTTCCCTCCCTGTAACCCGCTACCCCATGCTTTCACCCCCCAACCCTTGTATCAGTTATTATCACTATGCAACCACTCTTGTGTATCACAAACTGGGAAACTCAACAGAAACAATAAAAAACAAAATTGAAATAATGTGATAAGGGTAAAATAATGATAATATAAAGACCAAAATACAAATAATGCGTAAGAAATAAAGACATTTAAAAATCCAGGCAAGAAATTTCTATCATGGAACAAGTAAGAGATACTTCCACCCAGAACTAATTTAGGTCAGGTCTGTAGGGAGGTCATCTGGCCAAGTATTGAGTTCAATTCAGCATATTCAAGATTACATTGATTGCTGCCCCATAACAAGGCTGCTTGAGACTCTTGCCTATGGCTAGAGTGCACCTGCCAAGAGCTCAGTCTGACTAGATACAATGCACATGAATTTTGGGCTCCCACTGCCCTTCATTGCCTTCTACGCATTGGGTGTTTATAGTTTTAGCTATGATACTTTTCCCTTCGCCATATTCAAATTTTATAATTGTCATCTTTGGATCACACAAGCTGGTGTGCTTCTACTATGTGGACTTTAGTTGACTCCTTGTTTAGATGTCTGCTTGTTTAAATACAAGCCTTTAAGACCCCAGACACTTTTTCGATTGATAGCCAGGCACCATCTACTTTCACCAGACTTCCATCTGCTTGTCCATGGGATTTGCACATCTCAGGTTTACTTTGGCAGTTGTAATATAATAAAATCACACCCCTATAAGATCAACTACATCAATAGCAGCCATAAGCCAGCCAGCAACCAAACAAAGAGAGCACACACTCAAAAAGAAAAGAAAAAAGAAAGAAAAAGACAAAAACAAAAATAAAATCAAGCTGCAAGCAGGAAAGCAGAACCCCCCTATAAATAAAGAAGTACTACATTGTTGATCACCCACCTGCGGTATTAGTTATTGCACTATGATCATCCTCAATTTCCCCAATGACCCAGCACTCAGACACTACTGGTATGAGGAGTCTATGCCAGTAAGTTCCACCTTCAGCAGCAATCCATGGTTTCTGGTCTACAGAGTTCGATTTGGTTGGGCTCTGTTCATCCTAAGTATAGGGATTGATGCCAGTGGGGGCTTCCTGGGTCAGTTCTTCCAAGTGTAGATCCCTGCTCAATGGATCCCAACCTGTCATGACACTGCAGTGTGGACATTGAGGTATTACATGTATAGTGATCCTGGGTCCCTTTCCATTGGACACCCACCAAGCCAGGGCTTCCCCCAAGGTCCAATGACAGACTGCTCCTTTCACAATACTAGGGTGGCCACTGTGCTTCTTTTCTCATCTAAGTAGCCTCCTCCTCAGTCCGAGGGTATAGGCAGCTTCAAGGTATGGTTCAGTTCCTTCAGCAGGGCCTCTATATTAAGTCCTTCTGGTGTAGCCCCTGTGTTGTGTGTCCTGCTCCTTGCCAGGTCAGCTTCTGTGGCCATCTGGGTTGGGTAGAAATGAATTGGTAGTGTCTACCAGGTAGCTAAATCTGGCCCATTGTCCCACTAGGTTTCCTACATTCATTGTTTAGCATCCCTTCCACTATGCGGTTAGTTCTCCCCAATCTCCCACCATACTGACTACAGAACTATCAGTGTCTCCTCCACAATGTAGGTGGTCCCTTCTCCTGGTCTTGGCTTGACTTTCTGGAAAACTCCTTCCATTCCTGTTGGGGGTGGTATGTGTGCTATTGATTTGTCCCAGCCTTGTATTGATGTTGTATACCCTCAAGTGGATGGACATTTCCCAATTCCCTCCTCCTGAAGGAGTGACCCCAGACAATGTGGGGTCTCCTGCTTCATGTAGACTCTTGGGTTCCGGGGCTGGTAGGTAGCCTTCTCTCCTTTTGTTCAGGAATTGGTTCCTAAGATTTTTTTAAGTTGATGTTTCTTTTTATAGTTGTGCACACATACAATACTTGTCCTTTGGTGATTAACTTCACTCAACATAATGGCCTCCCCTACCTCTGTCTTGATAGTAATGAGATCCTCACTTCTTGCTATTGAGATAGCTCATTTTAAATGCAGTGGGGTGAAAATTGGCAATCCTCACACTAGAGTTCCATCCACCCTAAGGCATGGTTCTACACAGTTGTTTTGTGGGAGTTAAAGACTATAGCTAGATGACCCATACCAAGTACAGTGATCCCTTGGTTGTAGAAATGTTCCAAGTGAGGAGAGTGGGTAGGAAAGAGGGAACCGATTACAAGGAACTATATGTGACCTCCTCCCTGGGGGACAGACAACAGAAAAGTGGGTGAAGGGAGATGTCGGAGAGGGCAAGATATGACAAAATAACAATTTATAAACTATCAAGGGCTCATGAGGGAGGGGGAGCGGGGAGGGAGGGGAAAAATGAGGACCTAATGCCGGGGGTTTAAGTGGAGAGGAAATGTTCTGAGAATGATGAGGGCAATGAATGTACAAATGCGCTTTACACAATTGATGTGTGTATGGATTGTGATAAGAGTTGTATGAGCCCCTAATAAAATGATTAAAAAAAAAAAAAAAGAAATGTTGCAAGCTTGAACTTTCCACGACTTGAATAGCAGTTTGAAAAAACAAAACAAACAAACCCTGCTCAGTGTTCATAACTTTGCTCCATAGTCAAACCAAAAACCTGACTCGCAACAACCTGTACGGACAGCAAGTGAATCTTAGGTCTTACCTCACTGTAGACACGAAGGGGTGATGCTTTGATGTAAGTGCCTCTCTCGCTCAGATAACATAGTAGTTGTATTCATGCCTTAAAATGTTTGTCATTGTGCTTGTTTTTAAGCACTTTATTTGCATAAAATATCATAACTATGCTCCAAAGAAAGTTAATGATACCAGCAGAAAGCTAAGAGGAAAACTGTGAGAAGCAAAATAGAATTAAAGAAAGAAACCATTGTGAAATTTGAAGCGGGTCACTGTCTGATTTGGTGGCTGAATACAACATGGCTAAGTCAACATTATCAACATTGTTATACGTATTAAAAAAGCATGATTAAAGCAGCTAGTGTAGCTAAAGGTATGAAAATTTGAACCATGAAACAAAGAAGCCAGACCATTGAAGAGGTTGAAACGTGACTGTTAATTTGGCTAAATTGGAGGCAACTTGATGGCGATAGCTTATCCGAGACAGTGATATGTGACAGAGAAGGCGACAAGCCTCCATAGTGATTTAATAGAAAATGTTGAGGGAGCGAGTGCTGAGCAGCCTGACCTTTTCAAAGCCATCCAGGCCTGGTTAGAGAAACCCAAAAAGAGAACAAGCATACGCAGTGTAGTGAGGCATGGGGAAGGGATGAGTGAAATAAAGACGCCGCTGATAAATTTGTGGCTGAATTTCCTGAGGGTTTTATTTCCCAGCAAGTGTTCAACTGCAGCAAAACTGAACTTTTTGTGTGTGTGTGTGTGGGGGAAGGATGCCCAATAGGACCTTTCCCTACTTAAGAGGAAACGGTGTTGCCAAGCCACAAGCCTATGAAAGACAGGTCCACTTTGTTGTTGCGTGGGAATGCTAGTTAAAGTGAAGCATGGGCTATTCTAAAAAACCCACAGGGGTTTAAATAACAAATCACAATGAAAAATAAGTGAATTTTATTTATTTTATTGGTTTTGATATTTAATGTACTGTATTGTGTTTAGCTGTTTAAGGGGCATTCCCACAATCTAGAGCTATTAACTGTTTTTTTTAATTCCTGGAAAAATGAGCTTATAAGTGTAATTTGGGGGCCTCCGAACCAATTTTTGGTTTTCCATTATTTCTTATGGGAACAAAATATATTCAGTTCTAAAACTTTTTGGTGTTCAAACATGAATTTCCAATGAATTGAGCTCAACACCCGAGATATCACTGTAATTTTCAGCACTACATCTTTCTTGGGCAAACCTGATCAATGTTTGTGTTTTAGGTTGGGTTCTCTAGAATAGAAAAACCTATGAAGCATGTGTGTGTGTAGAATGTATGTCATATATGTATATATATAGATATAAAAATTTATACATATAATATAAATAATATATTTATAATATATTATAAATAAATATATTATTTATAAAATTTTATATCTATATATATATAGATATAAAAAATCAGGGAAATGGTTCACCGTATTAGAGAAGCAGGCAAATTCCATGTAGTACATGGGTTGATGTCAGGTTGGCAGGGTCTCCTGGCTCATGTAGCTGTAGGCGGTGATGAACTCAAGATTGGCAGGTCAGAGGGCAGGCTTCTGGCTACAGAGGTGAATATAAATCTAAGGTTGGCAGGTAAAACAGCAAACTAGTAATTCCCGGGGATCATCAGGTAATGCAGCAGACCACTGACTCAAGTCCAAAAACTTAAAGGTCAGATGATGAGGCAGATGCAGGTTCGAGAGCCAGCAAAATGGAAGCAAAAATTTCCAGAGGGTTCACTTGTATTGGAAGCAGGCCACCCCTGGAGATCTCATCATGGAGGGTTTACTGTGTCTTAAGTAACTGCCAAACCACTTAGAATCCTGGCCCAGTCAAGTGGACATGAAACTTTAACCATTCCAGTTTTCTTCACTGATCTAAAATTTTCTATTATTAAGCTTTAATGACAGATGAGGATCTTTTCCGACTGCCATCAAGTTACAGTAAAATCTTCCAGGCTGCAGAGACATTCTTTCTCTTGAAGGTAATTTGCCTATGTGTTTTGATTTACTCTGAGAAAATTTTCTGTGTGAACCAGAAAAAACTTTCTTATATTCTTCATTGCTACGTCTTTAAACAAGGGCTTCAATTTCAGAAAACATACCTTGAGCATCTTAAAATTTTTATAAAATTGGGGGTGGGAGATCTCTACCCAAATGCAATTGTTGTTTGGGGTGTGGGGGACTTCTGCTCATGTTGCTAGGTGTCAGCAAGTCAGCTCCCACTCATAGTAACTGTCTGTGTACAACAGAACAAACACTGCACTGTCCTTACAATTGTTACCGTGTTTCCCCGAAAGTAAGACATCCTCCAAAAGTAAGACCTACTTACAGTTTTGCTTCTCACTGAAATATAAGGCATCCCTAGAAAATAAGACCTCCCCGAAAATAAGGCCCCCCGAAGCTACCATAACTCTGGACTCTGGACTGTAGCGGTGGGCGCCGCCACGCAGCTCACTATTGGCCACAACATAGCCAGAGCAGGCAGGAAGTGCGAGGTCTCTTTTAATAAAACAATAAACAATAAATGTGTACTGTATTCTTCTTCATGGACAAATAAGATATTCCCTGAAAATAAGACCTATCACATCTTTGGGAGCAAAACTTAATGTAAGACACTGTCTTATTTTCGGGGAAACAGGGCACTATGTTGAGATCATTGTGTCAATTCCTGTTATTGAGAGTCTTCTTTTTTGCTAACCCTTTACTTTGGCAAGTACGATGTTCTTCTCCAGGGAGATTCTCACAGCTTGTGAGGGAAAGTATCATCAAACTCACTCCTAAAGAGTGGCCTGGTTGTACTTCTTCCAACACACATTTGTTTGGTCTTCTGGCAGTACACAGTATATTTAATATTTTCCACTAACATTCAAAATCATCAATTCTTCTTTAGTCTTCCCTATTCATTTTCTAACACTATACGGTGATTGAAAATACCATAGCTTGGGGAGGCACACATATTAGACTTCAAAGTGACGTCTTTGCTTTTTCACACTTTAAAGAGATCTTTTGGAGTAGGTTTTCCCAGTGCAACTGATCATTTCATTTCCTGACTGCTACTGACATGGGCATTGGTTGTGAATCCAAGTAAAATGAATTCTTTGACTACTTCAGTGTTTATCATGATGCTGCTTATTGATCCAGCGGTGAATGTTTTCATTTTCTTTGTGTTGAGGTG
Source organism: Echinops telfairi (assembly GCF_000313985.2). NCBI lineage: Eukaryota > Metazoa > Chordata > Mammalia > Afrosoricida > Tenrecidae > Echinops > Echinops telfairi. The sequence goes on along the minus strand of NW_022111373.1, from coordinate 68,645,922 downwards.
TATTCATATTGAAGCTGGTAGTCATTGATTTTCATCAGCCATTGATTCAAGTCCTCATTGTTTCCAGCAAGCAAGTTGTGTCATCTGAATATTGCAGGTTGTTAAAAAGTTTTGCTCCAATCCTGATGCCGCATTTTTCTTCTTAAATCCAAACTCTTAGATTATTTGCTCATCATATTGAATAAATATGGTGAACAGATATAACCATGATAAATATATTTCCAGATTTTAAACCATTTAGTATCCTCTATTGTTCTATTTGAATGACTGCTTCTTGGTTTATGACCATTTCCAAATAAGCACAATCAAGTGTACTATAATTCCCATTCTTCAAAATGATATCCATAATTTGTTATGATTTACCCAATGGAATGCTTTTTTCCAAAAAATTAATTAATTAATATCATTTTATTAGGGGCTCATACAACTCATCATAATTCATACATAGATCAATTGTGTAAAGCACATTTGTAGATTCATTGCCCTCATCATTCTCAAAACATTTGCTCTCCACCTAAGCCCCTGGCATCAGCTCCTCATTTTTCTCCTCCCTCCACGCTCCCCACTTCCTCATGAATCCTTGATAATTTATAAATTATATTTTGTCATATCTTGCCCTGCCGGACGTGCATAGTCAATGAAACCCAGGTAAGCATTTTCCCAGCATTCTTTGCTCTCATCCAAAATCTACCTTATGTCAACAGAGAGTGCCCATATTTTATATATATATATTTTTTCTGACACCACTCTGAATTTCTGGCAATTCCCTGTTGGTATACTGTGGAAACAGTTTTTGAATTACCATTAGCAAATTTTTAATTGTGTGTACTGTTAATGACACTGTTAGATTATTTCACTGTTCTGTTGTGTACCCTATTTTTGCAGTGGGCAAAAATATGGATCTCTTTCAGTCAGTTGGCCAGGTAGCTGCCTGCTGAGTCGTCTTCGTGTGGAAGCTCTGCTGAACTATCGCCATGGGTGACCCTATTGGTACTTGAAACGCTGGTGGCATAACTTCCAGCCTGACAGCCCCATAGAAGCCACCATTGTTTGAAAAACACACAGACTTTCATTATAAGGTACTTATATTCTTAGTAGACAAAGTAGTGTTGGAATATTTACCCACTACTATTTTAATTCTTGTGTTAAAATTATTCAT
>NW_022111373.1:68638824-68640080 GCF_000313985.2 Echinops telfairi | reverse complement strand
TCGTGACCCACAGATTGAGAACTGCTGGAGTAGTTAGTTTGCTGGTGGATGTGAGCGGCCGACCTTGTGATTTACAGCCCAATTTCAAATCCAAATTCCATTGTAGTAGGATGAAGCAGACAGTCCAATGTCATAACATCATGGTGTCAGTCCAATGTCATAACATCTATGCTTATTTGATTGGCAAATTCTTCCCTGTTGCTTTTTTAGCAACTTTTGACGGGATTGATTATTCCTTGCTCTTCGCTATCATTTCATTATCTGGTCTCCTCACCTATTTGGTTTGGCTCTTATTTTGTTCATCACGCCTTTGATGGTTGGTTTTTCCTCTAACTTCACTGTGTCCAGGCTCAGTCTTCTTTCATCTCTAGCTGTCGTCATGGCTGGTGTCCTGTTTCTCTGACTTCACCTCCTGTTTCTTTTCCTTTATACATGTGCAGGCTCCCTGACCTCCTGCAGAACATGCTCCTGCCTTAGGGCGTCTGTCCTGCTGCCCTGGCTGGTCCTCCATCTAGAATGCTCTTCCAGGGTCCTCCTGTATTTGCTCACATGTCACTTTCTTAAATGAGGTTTCCCTGACCAAGCATAGTCAAGAATTCCACTGTCTTGCTCCCTTATTTGCCAGCCTTCCCCCTGATTCCTCTTATCTTCCTCTTCTTTTCTTTCCCCCCCATAATATTATTCACTTTCTAACCTTTGTGAGGGCAGGGCTTTTGGCTTTGTTTGCTGACTTACCTAAAGCAAGTTAACAGCACTGATTTCAAATTGATTCCCATTCTTAGAGATACAACCTAGTGTTTGTGAAGTGGCTAACTAAATATCTGATTTTCTGAAGAAAAAAAAATTTTACTAGACAAAAAGTTTTATTTGAAAATTTATGAGAAAAAAATTTAAATGCAGTGTTCCTCTTTTACCCCTTAATTGATGAATTAGAATCCATGAAAACACCATAAAATTTACATAAAAAGTTAATAAGTATCATTCAAGTAATCTCTTCAGGGCAGTCTTTTTAATAAAATTGGCATTTCTGTAAAAATGGAATTTTTCTATAATGATATGCAGTATAGTAGAATTTAATACATACTTTAGATTTAAAAATAACCATGTAACAGGGTGTTGAGTGGGAATTTTTTTATCTTGTTCCAGAATTGCAGTTAAGGCCCCAAGCTGAAGACAAAAGATTCTAAGTAACTCATTTTCTATATTTGGATTTCTATGAATAATCTACTAGCCAATAGGACCAGAAACCTGCCTGC
>NW_022111373.1:68624110-68636839 GCF_000313985.2 Echinops telfairi | reverse complement strand
TAAGTCTGCTACTCTTAATCCTGGTACCAAAATGTGTTAGACAGTGTTCTCAGTAGGCTTGACATATTTATCACTGACCTAATTAAGAAGGCTGTCATCCAGGCAAAGTGACCTCAATAGCAATGGAAAGGAGTTGGGAGACTGTTAGATGAAGCAAGTAAATATGCCAGAGGGTGGTCTCTATCAGTGTTCCCAATAATTATTCTGTGACATGGAGGGATATGGACATCCAGTTAACATCGGCCAAGGAAGTAACAATAACCAACTAGGAGGGGCTGGACATAGTAAGTGAGGGGGTTAATCTCCTTCTTGCCTCCAGTTCTTAAGGTATAGACCCCTGGAAGGATCGATTGAGGGGCAGGGATGTCACTGAGCTACTTTTCTCCTTTCGAAATTGCTGAGGGTTGTAGGATGAAGTTTAAATTGACGTCGAGACTGAAATCTTAAAAATAACAAGAATATTAGGATCTCACTCCCTGCCATTGAGTCAACTGATCTCACTTAACAAGAATTAATAGGCTCTCACTCACTGCCATGGAGTCAATTCTGAATCATAGCGACTCAATAAGACAGGGTGTAACTACCCTTATGGGTTTCTGAGACTGTAACTCTTTATGGGAGTAGAAAACCTCATCTGTCTCTTTCTGAGTGGCTGGTGGTTTCAAACTGCTGACCTTGTGGTTAGCAGCCCAACTCGGAACCATTATGCTACCAGGAATAGAGTCTTAATTATCAGAAGGATAGAATTTTAGTAACTAAAAGCATCTGAAAAGTTAAGGACTGGGACCAGATTGCTTCTTAAGGATCCCTAGCATATCAGCTAGGTATTGTATCATGTCGTTGTTAGGTACCCTAACTTAAAGCAACCCCATGTACACCAGAATGAAACACTGCCTGGTTCTGCTCATCCTTGCATTTGTTTCTATGTTTGACTTTATTGTCAATCTATCTCATTGTAAGGTTTCTTCTTTTTGGCTGACTCTCAGCACTACCACGCATGATGTCTTTATAATGGTCACTCCTGCTAACATGTCTACAGTATGTGAGATGAAGTCTTGCCATCTTAACTTCAGGGACAGTGGATTATTTAATGTGGTTCTTCTAGCCAAAGTCTCTAACTCCCACCAAGTGACCTTTCCCTGCGTGGGTCTGGTAAAAAGTCAGGGGAAAATACTGATAGCATTTCCTGTGAGTAATGGCAAACAAGGTTTTCTGCAATGCCATGCTGCCTCATATAAAATGAGCCCTCTGAAAAGCAGAAGTAAGAATCTCATCACCAGCAAGAGCCAGGAGTGGAACGAGTCATCTGGACCTGATATGTCTGCACAGTGAGCCTCCTGGATCCAGAAGATGCCTACATCATCAGAGGAATAGCAGCAGCAGCAGCAGCAGCAGCAGCAGCAGCAGCAATAGAACCAGGACCAGAGAATGGAACTGAGTGATGGAGTTCCCAACCCACAGAGCATAAAGCTGAGTGCTTTTGTGCAGGAGGCTGACTTATGGAATGGGGTGCTCTGGGCACTTAATTGGGGCAGTTGCCCTTGTTGACCTACAGAACTGGACCCAGGTGTCTTCAGGCTGAGGCTTAATGGAGTGGGGTGCTTTTGGGAACTTACTTCAGGGGACTGGCTTTGGTGATCCACAGAGCTTGGGCTGAGTGCCTTTGGGTTGATACTACCATCAGAGTAGTATGCTCCTTTGAGCATTTATTAGCAGACCTGAAAGAACTTAGTAATTGTCCTGATAAACAACTGTATCCTAAGTACTCCTCACTTGCATTACAACCTGTCAACGTTCTCAATAAACCCTTTAATTATGAGTATTATCGGTGAGTTTTGCAATGGATATTAGAACCTAGAGATGAAGTAGAGAATCAAAATTAAGACAACACACTCACTTTTAAGGAACATTCTGGCTATACTTCTTCTGAGGCAGATTTATTTGTTCTGTTGGCAGTCCATGGCATATTCAATAGTGATCGCATCATCATAAAACACCAGCATAATTAACCCTTCCAAACGTAGTGACTTAAAACAACACTATTATTTCTCAGAAGTCTACAGATGGGCTGGGTCATTATGCTGAGATCCCCAGGGCTTGTGTATGCATCTGCAATCAGCTGGGAGTTGGAAGGCTGATCTGAGATGGCCTCCGCTGGAATGATTTGGCCTAGTTCCGCGTTTCAGCTGGCTAGCCTAAGCTTGTTCTGGTGGTGGTGGTGGTAAGGTTCCAATGGAGGCAGTAGAAACTTTCTCTGATCTCTGCTTCTGCTCGTCCTGGGATCAAGTTTTGAATCAGTGTGTGAAGACATAACCAAAGGGCATAGATATGGGAGGTATAAAAAAAATGGGCTTATTAATTCAATCTGCCATATTTATCAAATGGGAAAAGAGATTTCACATGGGAGAGGTAAGGGCAGTTATTCGAAATAACAAAACCATTTCATGCTTGCATTCTGAGATATTATGTGCTGTTACTCATTGACTCTGGACTCATGGCGATCCCATGCACAATTGTGACTTGGGGTTCTTATTATCTGTTTTCCAGAAGTAGATCACAGAGTTTTCTTCCTAATGTCTTATTCCAAGGAGTAAAAGACCCCTAATAAACAGTTACAATAGATTTGGATTACATAGGCTCCCATGTGAGGTCTGTAGTGGCTTCATTGTTCTTCACCAACACCATAATTATAAACTGCTCCAAAACTTTGTGGTTTAGAGACCACTTACTATTTTTCACAAGTCTACTGTTTGGCTGGAAAATTCTGCTGGTCTTTAGGGCTTTTTATATTTGACTCTTGTATGCCATTGTGTTTGACTTATAGTTACCAGATAGGGCAGGACAGAACTGCCTCATTTACTGTATCTCCAAGGCTGTGCATTTAATTACAAAGAAAAAGCTCTTTATAGAAAGGAGCTCTTTATAGAGAAGAAAACTCTAAGGAGCACACACAAGGTTGCCAGGAGTTGGAAGCAACGCGACAACTAGTAACAATAGGTTCCTAAGAACAGAGAGAGTGCTGTGTGCAGCTGAGTCAATTCCGACTCATAGTGGCCCTGTATGACAGTACAACTGCCCCATGTGATTCCTAATCTTGATGGTAGCCAGGCTTCCCCCCCTGTGGAATGGCTGTTGTATTTGAACTGAGTGCGCAACCACACCATCGGAGATCCTTAGTTATAGACTCACAAACTCACTGCCAGCAAGTCAATTCCAACTTACAGTGATCCTGCAGGACTGGACAGAACTGCCCTGTGTATTTCCAAGGCTGGATAGGACTAGTCCTGGTTGTATCGTGGTGATGCAGTAGGCTGTGATCTGAATGGCTGCAGGTCGAAATCACTGGTGGCTCCTCAGGAGAAAGATGGGGCCTTCTACTTCTCTAAACAGCTACGGCCTCGGAAACTCACAGTGGCTCACTACGAGTCAGCATTGATGGCAGTGAGTTTGGGTTTTTGTTTTTGTTTTGGAAGGCTGTAAATCTTTGCAAGAGCAGAAGTCGCATCTTTCTCCTTTTGGTTTTGAGCTGCTGACCTTTGGGTTAGCAGCCTAATTCATAACCCACTATGCCACCAAAATCCTCCAGAACATAGTTCTATGTGTTCTTTCCAATGTGTATGTTCAGCAGAAGTGATTTTTAAATTATGCTGACTTTTAAAATTTGGGATTACACTGAATTTGGATGTTTTATACTATCATTCTAGCCAACCCCCTAGTGAACTCCTTACATCAGATCCGGACTGTGGCCTTATTAAGGATGGTGCATCCCACCCAAATCCCCCTACTTTGGATCAGGGCTGATCACATGATAGGGGTGATTTATATTATTACATAACTACTGAACTGAGAATCATGGCTCAGCCAAGTTGACTCCCATTTTAGGGGAAACAATTTAATCCACAGCACGCATATATTTAGGGTTTTTTTTTCTTGTAGTTCTAGGATAAGTACTTAAAATTGAGACTTTGCCTAAGAAGAATTTCTGTCTTTGCAAGTTCTTCAAATTATCAATATCTAGTTGTAGTATCTTACTTTAAATAAAAATTGTATATTAATTGCCTTTAATCATTGCTGTAGATATTTATTGCGAAATGTCATTGAAAAGACAGATTTAATATATTAGTTTAGCACACATGATGATTTAAAGATTAGAATACGTTAAATAAACTGTGTCAGAAATTATAAATAAACCAAAAATTTGTAAAATTTTCCTTAAATTGCTAGACAAGTCTTCACGTTTAATGTTACATTAATGAGTTTTGTACAGAGACTGTTTAGAAGAAAATCCTTTCCATCAGATGTTGCACATATGCTTTCGCTGTTTGTTTTTCTCTAAAGTAAAACTTAATGAAACAGCTAATAAAACCCAATTTTGCTCCTGATTCTTGAAAGAAACAAGCCCTTGAAGTGCACCCGCTGTTTATTCTTTTGCACTGGTTTTTGCTACTTTTCAGCATGTAAATTTTGCAGTAATGGAAAACAGTCAAAGCCATAAACGTTTTTCTTCCAAGTCTTATAAACCCAATGTTTATTTCTGATTTGTACAGGGACCACACAATGGAGACAAGCTTTGCACACACACAGAGATGGCTGGTCTCAGATCTTCTTGTTCACCTCCTGCTGGTTTCAGGAGGTGTAGTGCATGTGCATTTAAATAGATCTTTATTATGTAAATAACCAAGAACCAGAACAAGGGTTTAAACTAACCTGGACAAATGAGAGGTTTCAAAGCAAGAGGGCACATGTGAGACCCTGCTACTTCATAAACTTCAAAGTGTGTTGAATTGGTGAGTAGCTTATGAAAAAGAATCAGCTTCCAGAATTAGAAATCTATAGACACCCGCTGTGCATATGCTCCAAATGGCTCTCTCCCCTCTAACCAGGTTCTTGTTGTTAGTTGCCTTTGAGTTCCCCCATCCCCCCACCTCTTGACAGGGAGGGAGAGGATTCTGCAACTAAACACCAGAGCCTGATATCCCTAACCATCGCAGCTACCATTCTCTGTCTTGCAGCCTCTCTTTTGACTCTGCTGACAGGTGATGTGGGTATTTGAGCTGGTCTAGGGCACTGCTACTCAAAGTACCAGTACAGGGGGATAAGTAATGGAATTGAAAATTAGTTGGAAATGTTTAAGCAACTTGACAGAATAATTTTACGTGGTTCACTTCGACAAAAAAACAAAACAAAAAAACAATTGTATTTTATATGTTATCAGATTTTTAAAATTCGCTTTTTCTAGTAATTCATTTTTATTGTTTTTCACAAAAGTCTGGTCCGTGACAGATTGGAAATAAAATCCTGAGCTTTCATCACAGATGGTTTGAGAAGTATTTGGTCTAGGAAAAGATTTTCAAATGTTGATTTATGTCCCTTTGCACCATAACAAACGTTAGATATTAAAATATGAAAAAAGAGGAAAAACACTCATTCATAATTCCTGTACCCTTAACAAAGCAGCTTGATGACAATGGATGATTAATAAGCTATGTGTTGAATAACAAAAGTGGAGATGGTCTACAATTCCAGTTCCTATTAAAGGCAAGGCTATATGCTTTAACGACTTCAGAATGGGAGGTGTGTTGGTATTCTCAAAAGAAATTTAGGAAGCCTAATCAAGTTTTTCTCAAGATAATTCAAAATCAATTGCAGAAGATAATTTAAATACTACCAGAAATTAAAGCTGGATTCTGAAAAGGATTTGGAACAAGAGGTTTCATTTCTGATACAGGTGGATCTTGGCTGTCAGCAGAGATGACCAGAGAGATGTTTACCTGCATTTTATAGACTATGCAAAGCACTTGATTGTGTAGATCATAACAAATTAGAGATAATGTTGCACAGAATGGGAATTCCAGAAGACATAATTGTGCATATGTAGAACCTTTACATAGACCAAGAGATCTTGAGTAGAGAAAGGGTTTAAAATCAGAAATGTGAGTTACGGTCAATTTATATGACTCTTCTAGTTACAGTTCCGATTATGATACATTATCGTTCTGGATTTTTATACAGCTGTGGTTAGGGTCTCTCTCCCTCTCTCTCTTTTAATGTTCTCACTTTGGAGGGCATTCTCTACTATGCTAATAGACAGGAGTGGGGTAGATTAAGACATAACCTTGGTGGAAGGTATGAACCAAGCCACACCCTTTGTTTCCTTTTGGCTATTTTTAAGACTGCTTTAGTAGGAGATGTGACTTAAGGTACACCCTTCATTTTCCTTGAGGATATGGCTGGCCGAAAGAAACCACACCTTCCTAAAAGCCATTCCCCAGGGCATAAGAGTCATGTGGGATACGAAAGTCCAGGACCATTGGAAGGGCACATCTAGCATCTTTGTCTGAAGTGGTGAAGGCTACTGAGATTAGATGCCTCAGAGCTGGAGTGTGTAGACTCAGCAGCAGCACTGACACTGTGGGATACTTTTTTCTTATCTGGCCTGGCTCTGTGGAACTATGGGATCGAGTGACAGGTGAACTGGTTTCTTGAACCATGGAGGCAAAGGGCAAGGGGGCATGTGACTGAGAGGCTGAAGACCAGAGAGAGATTTGACTGCTGACTGAGGAGCTATGTTGTTGTGTACCAATGACTGCATCTTTACTGTTTGCTGATAAACTTCCCTAATAAACCTCCTTATTTTGAGTATTGTCTATGAGTTATGAGTAACAATTTCAATGAATTATCGAACCCACATAGAAATGTTATATTTCTAGGTGGAATGCCTCAGTTCTTCCTTCACAACGCTGAAAGAATTCACGTGGCAGAAGCACTTTTGTAAATCCAAGTGACTATTATGAGGGAAATTAGTTTCAGGTATTACAGTCTCGAAAAATACACACCACTTCTGGAAAGTGTACAAGGATGAGAGGGGACTACATGGGAGCCCGAGACTGAAGATGGCCACTTCAGGAGAGCGTGAAAAGCCAGGTGATAAGAATACCGGGAAACCACATGTGCAGAACCAAGAGCAAGAAATCCCCAGAGGCCAAGAGCTCCAGGCGGGCCCTGCCTTTATTCCCCACCTGCATTACCAGGTTATGAACGGATAAGTCCCAGGATTGGGTCTATTCTCAGGGCCAGTCATAAACCTGGTCATGTTCTCCCCTTGACTGGGCATGGACAAGGAAGGTCAGTAAAGAATCTTGGATTTGATGGCCTTGCAATTTAAAATCCCCTTCGGGAGGGCTTTTACGCCTGCAGGTTTAAGATTAGATTTCCCTAGGCTATTGAAATCACCCTCCCAGATATCCTGCCCCTCTCCATGCTCCCTGTCACCAGGCCTCTTCCCCTTCCTCCATCTTCGGGCTCACTATCTCCAATCTCTCAGCATCTCTGAGTAGATTTGAGCTACCCGTCTTTAGGTTAGTAGTCAAACACAGTTTGTGCCACCCCAAGGCCTCACAGAACTTCCTAATTACAATGCCTTAACATATAGTTACATTCTGGTGGTGTAGTGGTTACGTATTGGGCTGTTAATAGCAAGGTCAGCTCTTCGAAATCACCAGCACCTCTACAGGAGAAAGATAGGGCTTTCTTCTATGTAAAGAGTCACAGTCTTAGAAACTCACAGGGGCAATAATACCCAGTCCGATAGGGCTCCCATGAGTTGGCATTCACTTGATGGCATTAAGTTTGGAGTTTTTATACACAGGCTACCAGTGTGATAGAGATACTAATGGTAGTAATGTTAAACAGTATTTTTTGTATAACCACTCAGAAGTTTATTGTAATTGAAATTAAGTTTGAGCATTTTCATGGCTTCCTATGTAAACTTATATTTGCCAATCATTTTAGAGCATAAAGCTTTAGTTGTGACAGGATATTCTGTGGCCCTATATAGTGGCCCTACCACAAAGTGCCTACAATAAACTTTGCACCATCCAATATTTCTGATTGCACACTGTGATTTGTTTGTCCTAAGTCAAATTTTTGTTTTTAATGCATATAAAATATTTGAATATTTAATTCACTTTTGTTTGCTCTCACTATTTTAAAAACTGTCCTACTGATTTACAATGCATATATGATTGTTATTATTATTATCGGGAATCAGTTCCAACTCATAGTGACCCCCTAGGATAGAGTAGAACTGCCCCAGAGGGTTTCCAAGTCTGTAAATCTTTATGGAAGCAAACTGCTACACAGTTCTCCCTTGGAGTGGTTGGTGTGTTTGAACCATGGGACTTTTAGTTAATTGCTGGGAATTTAACCACTTCACCACTAGGGCTCTTTCCTTCCGCTACTGTTGTTGCTGTTAGGTGCCATTGAGTTGGTTCTGACTCAGAGCTGCCCGGGGTGCAGCACAACACAACAGTGCCTGGTCCTGGGCCATCCTCACCATTGTATGATGTCTGAGCCCATTGATGTAGCCACTGTGTCAGTTTATCTCGTCAAGGCCCTTCCTCTGTGTCAATTCCCCTCCACTTTACCAAGCATGATGTCCTTCTCCAGGGACTAATCTCTCCCGACATGTCTAAAGTACACGAGAAGAAGTCTTGCCATCCTTGCCTGTGAGGAGCATTCTGGCTGTATTTTGCTGACAGATCTTTTTGTTCTTTGGCAGTCCATGAGTATTAACGCTTTTTAAAACATTTTTTTTACAAAACAACCTTATCACCTTCAAAGTACTTTCCATTACACTTAATACTTTTGGCAAATCTGTGATTCCATTCTTGGAAACAATTGTCAAACTCATCTGTTTAGATGGCTGACAGCACCTCCCTCATTTTTTTCTTCACCTTTTCTACATCCTCAAATCACTGCCCTTTCATGTTCCTCTTCATTCATAAAAACAAAAAGAAGTTGCAAGGAGAAAGGTCAGGTGAGTAAGGTGTGTGGGGCTAGAGACTGGTGTACTGAGATGGCTACAGGAGCAAGTACATTGTTATGGTAGCAAAACCAGTTCCCTGTCTGCCACAAATCTCAGTTTTTTTGATGCACACTGTTATGTAATCTTTTCAGAACCTCTAAGTAGAAAGCTTGATTAACAGTCTGACCTATTCGAATAAACTCCTAATTCACTATCCCCCTCACATTAAAGAAACAAATGAACGTTACCTTTGATCTCTGATTTCACATGATGAGCTTTTTGGGGGTGAGGTGACGATACTCTCTTCCACTGGCTTGTATGATATTTGCTTTCGGGGTTGTAAGAATAGCACCATGTCTCATCACCAGTAATGACCTTGGGAAACTGGTCTGGGTCTCTATGGAGTTATTCTTTCAGAGTAGGGCATCTTTCTACTTGACGCTCTTTTTGCTGGTGAGTCAGAACCTGGGACACACCTTTCCCAGCGATCCTTCTCATTCCCAAATCTTTCGTTAAAGTTCACTGAACCAAGCTCCAAAAAGTACAGATAACATCCCCATCACACTAGTGGTCTGTCATTGGCCTTTGAGCACACGTGCACAGAAATTTTGTCAACATTTTCATATGTTCAGGAAGTTGGCAGACATCTAGAATGAGGTTTGTTATCAATTGACATTTCACCTTTTTTGAAACGAGAAAACCAATCATACTCGTGGGTATTTCCCATAGTGCTATCCTTGAAAGCTATGTTCAACATCACAATAGTTTCTGCAGCTTTTTTCCCGAGCAGGAAACAAAATTTCACAGCCACACACTGTTCTCTTAAATTAGCTATCACAAAAAATGAGGTTCGAGTGAAACTGCTTACACAAGAATTCACTGAGTTCAGAGATAACCTTCTCAGGTGATGCCACTGGGTGCACTAACTCAGAGTCACTCGATGCTCACCTAGGAGGGAAAATGTGTATTACAAAGCTCCGCCCAGTGTAGCTTTTTTCCAGTTTTTGGGGGAGTACCCCTTTTTATTCTGCCCCAGCAGAATAATTTACATCCGTCCATTCTTTTTTGGTCTGCTTTATTCTGAGTCCAACGTTCACATGCATATGAGGCAATGGAAAATACCATGACTTGGCCCAGGCCACACTTTAGTCCTCAATGTAACATCCTTGCTTTTCAACACTTTGAAGAGGTCTTGTGCATCAGATTTACCCAATGCAATGCATCTTTTGATCTCTTGACTATTGCTTCTGTGAGTGTTAATTGTGGATCCAAACAAGATGAAATCCTTGACAACTTTCTTCTCTGTTTATCATGATATTACTTAGTTGGTCCACTTGTGAAGACTTGGTATTCTCTATATTTAGTTGTAGTCCATACCGAAAGCTGTAATCTTTGATCATCATCAGCAGGTTCTTTAAACCCTCCTCAATTTTAGCAAACAAGTTTATGGTATCTGCATATCAATGGTTGTTAATAAGGCTTCATTCAATCTTGATATCACATTCTTCTTCACATCATCCAGCTTTTCTGATTACTTGCTTAGCATTCAGATTGAATAAGTATGCTGAGGGTATACAACCATGACATAACTTTTCTGATTTTAGACCATGCAGTATTCATTCCCTTGTTCTGTTCACACAGTGCCTCCTGATCCATGTGCCATCTCCACAGGAACACAATGCCGCGAAGTGTTCTCCACTTCCCATTCTTCTCAAGACTATTCTTAGTTTGTATGGTCCACAGTTGAATGCCTTTGCATAGTCAATGAAACACAAGTAAACATCTTTCTGGAAATCTCTGCTTTCAGCCAAGGTCCATCTGACATTAGCAATGATACCTTTGTTCTGCATCTTCTGAATTCAACCTGAACCTCTGGCAGCTCCCTGTCAATGTCCTGCTGCAACTTTTGTTGGAGGAGCTTCAGCAAAATTTTACTTGCAAGTGATATCAATGATATAACTTCAGCATTCTTTTGTGCCCCTTTTCTTTGGAATGGGTACAAATATGGACCTCTTGCCATCAGTTGACCAAGTAGCTCTCTTCCAAATTTCCTGGCATAGATGAGAAAGTGCTTCCAGTGCTTTATCAGCTTGTTGAAACATTTCAATGGGTATTCCATCTATTCCTCGAGCCTGTTTTTGGCTAATGTTTACGTGAAGCTTGAACTTCTTCCTTCAGCACCATGTTGACGAGTTCATTTTCATATGTATTATTTTCATTCTATATATTCTTCCCGTCTTCTTTGGATGATTGCTGCATCATTCATTATTTTATCCATAGAATCTTTCAATATTGCAACTTGTAGCTCGAATTTTTTCTTGAATCGTTCTGTGTATGATATGCTGAGCATGTTCTTTCCCCTTTGAGTTTTCGTTTTTTAGGTCTTGGCATATTGAATTATAATATTTAACTCTATCTTCTCAAACTGCCCTTTGAAATTTTGGTTTCAGCTCTTTGTTCTCATCGTTTCTCCCATTTTCCTTAGCCACACTACAATGAAGAGGAAGTTTCAGAGTCTGTCCTGACATCTATGGATCGTTTCTTTCTTTACTGTCTTTTAAATGACTTTTTACTTTATTCACGAGTGATGTTCTTATTGTCATCCCACAACTCATCACATCTCCTGTCACTAGTGTTCAGTGCACTACATTTATTCTTGAGATGTTCTCAAAATTTAAGTGTGATAGACTCAAGGTCATATTTTAATTCGCAGGGACTTGTATGAATTTTCTTCAACAACACCCTGAACTTGCATATAAACACTTGGTGGTCTATTCCACAGTTAGTCCTGGCCTGGTTTTAGCGGCTGATATTGAGTCTTTCCTGTGTTTCTTCCCACCGATATTATCAATTTGAGTTTTGTGTATTCTATCAGGAGAGGTCCACATGTACAGTCACCTTTGTGTTGAAAATAGTTGTTTGCTATGAGTAAGTTGTTGGTCTTGCAAAATGTTACCATGGGATCTCCATCTTGGTTTCTATCCCCAAGACCATATTTCCAGCTACTGTTCCTTCTTTCCCTGCAACTTTTACATTCCAATGGCAGCCATTGTGCATCTTGAATGCAGACTTGGCCAACTTCAAACTAAAGATGTTGGTAGAATTCTTCAATTTCTGCATCACTAACTATAGTGGCTGGTGCATTAATTTGCATAATACTTGTATTCATTAGATTTCCTTGTATAAGGATAGACATTATTCTATCACAGACAGCAATTTACTTCAAGATAGATCGTCAAATGTGCAATCTGTGCAATGCCATTCCTCTTGATTGTTTCATTCCTGGCATAGTAAACCATGTTGTTTTCTGATTCAAAATGGCCATTACCAGTCAATTTCAGCTCACTGGAGCATATAACATTGATCTTTGTACAGTCTATGTTATTTTTAACAACTTCCAATTTCTCTAAAGTTACATTTCTGACATTCTAAGTTCCAATTATTAATTGATGTTTGCAGCTGTTTCTTTTCATTTTGAACCTTGCCCCATCAGCAGAGGAAGCTCCCACAGGTTCTACTCCCAGAGGTTTACCCCATTCATTGCATTATGGTTGACCCTATGGTGAGTCAGCAGCTCTTTCTCAGTCAGATTTTGAGTGCCTTTGGACCCGAGGGGCTAATTTTCTTTCTTTCTTTTTTTTGGGTGAAGATAACTCTAGTTGTTTTTTTTTAAAGATCATTTTATTGGGGGTTCTTACAGCTCTTATAACAATCCATACATCAATTGCACATTTGTTGCCATTAGTATTTTCAAAATATTTACTTTCTACTGGAGCCCTTCGTATCTACTCCTCATTTTTAAACATTATTTTATTAGGGGCTCATACAACCCTTATCACAATCTGTACATACATCAGTTGTGAAAAGCACATTTGTACATTCATTGCCCTCATCATTCTCAAAAAATTTGCTCTCCACTTAAG
>NW_022111373.1:68619608-68621276 GCF_000313985.2 Echinops telfairi | reverse complement strand
CAATACAAGCTATATATGAAAATTCAACAGCCAACATGGTAGTCAATGGAGAAAAGAATAACACAATCCCACTGAAAAAGGGGACCAGACAAGGATGCCCCTTGTCCCCACTCTTATTTAATACCATGCTGGAGGTTTTAGCTAACACCTTAAGGCAAAGAAGAGACATCAAATTTATGCATCTGGGGAAGGAAGAGGTAAAACTATCATTATTTGCAGATGATATAATTTTATATATAGAAAATCCCAAAAGTTCCACCAGGGGAGTACTGGAAGCAATAGAGAAGTTTGGCAGAGTGGCAGGATACAAGATCAACAAACAGAAGTTCATTGGACTCATACACATCGGATAAGACCACAGAAGAAGAGATCAAAAAGGTGGTACCCTTCACAAAAGCCAAACACACATTGAAATATCTAGGAATATACCTGACTTTAAAAAAAAGATCTATATGGGGAAAACTACAGAACACTATTACAAAAAAAAACAAGAGCAACCTCAACAAATGGAAGAATATCCCATGCTCATGGATTGGAAGACTCAATATAGTCAAGATGGCAGTTCTGCCAAGGGTGCTATATAAGTTTAATGCAATCCTGATACAATTACCCCCATCTTTCTTCAAATAAATGGAAAAACTGATTATTTTTTCCCATAGTTTTCTTATTTTCCCTCTCCTGAATCTCAGCCCTGATTTTTATAATTTGTTTTCTTTTGGCATTAGTAGGATTGTCCTTCTGACTCTGCTCTATTTGTAGTAAATTTTGTGCCAGCATATCAATCATGAGTCTCTGTTCCTTTCTCTGGCGTGCATGTATTGCTATGAAACTTCCTTTGATAACGGCCTTTGCTGTGTCCCATAAGTTTTGATATGTTGTGTGCTCATTCTCGTTGGTTTCTAGAAATTTCCTAGTTTCATCTCTGGGCTGTGCTGGTACACACTCCTTTTGCAGTAGAGAGTCATTCATCCTCCAATTGTTGGCTCTTGATTTCTTCATCTTTCTTTTTTGATTTCCAGCCTTATCGCACAGTGGTCAGAGAGAGAGGTCTGTATGATCTCAATGTGCTTAAATTTATATAGATTTTCCTTATTCCCCAGCATGTGGTCTATCTTCGAATATGTGCCATGCAGGCTTGAGAAGAATGTGAATTTTTTTGATATTTGGATGAAAAGTTCTGTAAATATCTATCAGGTCAAATTGTCTAATTATAGTGTTTAGATCTCTAACTTCCTTGTTGAGTTTCTTTCCCTGTGATTTATCTTTCTCAGAGCGGTGTGTTGAAGTCACCCACTATAATTGTTGAGGCTGTGATTTCTTTTTTCATCTTTTGGAGTGTTTGGCTCACGTATTCAGAGGGTTTCTCATTCGGGGAATATATGTTTACAATGCTGAGTGGCTCTTTGTCTACCATTCTCTTGAGCATTATATAGTGTCCCTCCTTATCTCTTTTTATGGTTTGCACATTGAGGTCAATTTTAGCCAAGATTAGGATTGCAACCCCTGATTTTTTTGAACTGTTGTTTCCTTGGTATGACTTTCTCCAGCCTTTGATTCTCAGCCCATTTTTGTCTTAGCCTTGAGATGCATCTCCTGTAGGCAGCAGATTAATGGATATTGTTTTCTAAATTAATCTGCTAGTCTCAGTCATTTAATGCCTGAGTTCAG
>NW_022111373.1:68603219-68618416 GCF_000313985.2 Echinops telfairi | reverse complement strand
GAGTTGAAGAACACTGGCTCTCTCTGGGAGACTTGTAGGAATGCTTCTTCGAATTGCCTACAGCTAAATTCACTATGGAATTACCCTACCACTCTATCCTTCTGTGACTTCCCTCTCAGGGGAGTGCCATAGAAGGCTGGTGGGTTTCCTGCTTGGGTGTTGTGGAGGTCGGGCAGAGGTTCCTGCTACAGCTTGGAATGTTGATGAGTGTTGGCCGAGCTGCCTTATGCCCCCAGGTACACAGGCAGGAATTCCCCAGTGAGAAGTTGGGCAGAGTATCCCCTGGAGGGATAGCAGTCCTTTCCAAAGCCTTGGGCTAGCTACACAGGGTGGAGCTCACCTAGCTGGTTGTGGTGCAGGCGTAAATGCCTTAGGTTAAGGGGAGTAGTATGGAGGTTTGCAGTGGAGTGTGAGAGAACAGGAAAGAGACAAACAGGAGGAAAAAAATTAAAAAGTAAGACCACTTAGACTGTGCAGGAATGTAGGGAAGAGAGGGAAACAAGAGCAACAACGTAGCTGTGTCCCGATCCCCACCAGTGGAGCTTCAACGGTATAGTCCCTGTCCCGAGGCAGCAGCAGCACGGCAAATTGTGATTCACCCGATAAAAAGCCCTTGTGCAGCCCTTCAAGATCATGGGGGGACAGAGAGGAGAGATGGAAACAAAAGCAACAATGTAGCTGAACCTTGATCCTTGTCTATGGAGATGTAAGGGTCTAGTCCCTGCCCAGAGGCAGGTGGGGGCAAGCTGTGGCTGTGTTGATACCAAGTCCCTCTACAGGCTCCAAATGATCCCGGCTCTGGCAGAGACAGTGGCCGGGCCAAGGTCAAGCCCCAGCTGTCTTCCACTGAGGTAAGCCAAAAGCCCCCAGCCCCTTAAAACCCCATGGGTCTGTGCCTACTTATCTTTATGGTGCTCCTTCTGCGTTCTAGCCCACTGAGTTTCTCTCTAAGCAACTGTCCTGGGCTGAATTCTGCGGAGTCCCTCTGGTATGTGTCACTCTGTCGCCATCTTCCCGGAAGTCCTCGATAACTATAGTTCTTAAAAAAATAACTATGAAGCTTGCAGTCACATGATTTTGCACATTTGATAAAACTCAGCTTAGTATCTTTGTGGTATTTTCAGCTTTCAGGCCAGATCCATCTGAAGTCAGCAATGATCTCCCCCTTCTATATCTTCTTATGAGTCTCGTTTTAATTTCTGGCAGCTTTTTTTCAATGTACTGCTGTAGCTATTTTTTAAAGCACTGTTTTATACTCATGTGATATTTCTGCATTCTGTTATGCCACCTTTCTTTGAAATAAATACAAATGTGACCCTCTTCCAGTCAGATGGCCAGGTGGCTTTCTTCTAAATTTCTTGGCATATAATTCAGTTGTGGAAACATCTCAATTGTATTTTGTCAATTTTTAAAAATCATTTTATTGGGGTCTTGTACAACTCTTATCACAATCCATCCATCCATCCATTGTGTCAAGCACATTTGTTGTTATCATTTTCAAAACATTTTCTTTCTACTTGAGCGCTTGTTCTCAGTTTCTCATTTCCCCCTCCCCCCTCCCTTCCCCTTGATAATTTATAAATTATTTTTTTTTTATGTCTTACACTAACCTTCACGCACTTTTATGTTGTCTGTCCCCCAGGGAAGGGGTTTTATGTAGATCATTGTGATTGGTTCCCTCTTTTCCCCCACACCTTTCCCTTACCCTCCTGGTATCGCTACTCTCATTATTGGCCCTGAGGGTTTTATCTGTCCTGTATTTCCTGTATTTCCAGCTCTTATCTGTACCCATGTACATATTTTGGTCTAGCCTGATTTGTAAGGTAGAATTGAGATCATGAAAGTGGGTGTGGTGTTGGTGAAGCATTAGAGAACTAGAGGAAAGTTGTATGTTTCTTCGGTGCTATTCTGCACCCTGACTGGCTCTTCTCCTTCCCATGACCCTTCTGTAAGGGCATGTCCAGTTATCTACAGACGGGCTTTTGCTCTCCACTCTGCATTGTCCCTCATTCACAATGATACGATTTTTTGTTCTGGGTCTTTGATGCCTGATACCGGATCCTATGGACACCTTGTGATTACACAGACTGGTTTGCTTCTTCCATGTGGGCTTTGTTGCTTCTCAGCTAAATGGCTTGTTTATCTTCAAGCCTTTAAGACCCCAGGACCTCTATGAATGACCTTTTCTTCCTGGTCCTTTCCTCTATTTCCTTTTACTTTCCTCTTGTCCCACCATCATGTTTGGCCTATATTCTGGTTGCGTAATTCTTCACTGCTACATTGCCCTTGATTAAGCTCCACTTGGCATCCTGGGTCCTTCTCACCATTGGTTTTAGTTCACTTCTTGTTCCTTTTTCTCTGGGTTGGTTCCACTCTCACCCCTCCCTTTCTCCCACTTCTCTTTCTCCCGTATCTCCCCTGGAACCATTGGTCCCGTTCTTTTCATCACCAAATTGTTTATCCTGCCTATGTTTTCTAGAAAGACACGCACAGACATTAATAAGCCCCAAACCCTTGCAAAGCCAAAAAAACAGCAAAGGAAGTAAAAGTGAACAAAACAATAACAATGAAAACAACAACAAAAAACCCTAAGCATAATAACAACAATGAAAAGAAAGCCCCTGACAAAAATGGAAAAGCTTATAAATAGTTCAAGGTTTGTTTGTTGGCCTTTACAAGTGTTTTCCAGTTGAGTTTGATGGGTTGCCATACTCTGTCTCCAAAGTCTTTTTTTTGGTATTCCCTGGGGATTTCATCACTTTGCTCCCCTTTCTGCTCTGTTGCATGCACTTAGTGTATCACCCCAGTGTATTGGGGTCAGAATGTGCACAATTCCCATATTGTGTCTCCAGTGTTGTCCCCTCTAGCGCTATGGTTTATTGAGGGGCATCGTGTCTTGTGGTGGGGCCAGCCCTATGGTCCTCTCTGTGCATTGTCTGCTCTGAGCAGGAATATCATCCCCGGGGCTTGGTGGGCCAGGATGCGTTCCCCTCCTTTTCCATCCTTCTTCGTTCCTCCTGTGTGCTTTAATCAGACATGCCCCTCCCCCCAAGCTGTTGCTTCAGTGCTGTCCTCTGAAGTGCATTCTTCTGGGGAGGTGGTGGTGGTGGTCTACATAGTTGGAATTGGGACTGGCCTGTGGACCTCTCTATTGGTTCTTTGGTACATGCTGGTATGTTGTATTCACGTCTTGGCACATCGCGTTGAAGGCTGATCTCTCTTTCCCTCTCCTGTGGAGATGTAAACAATACCATCCCCTTGGGTGGGTTAGTGGAGGGGCTCATTTTCTGGCACTATCTCTGAAAATGTTCTTCTTTTCATTAGGTTTTCAGTCCCTGACAATGTTTCAATTCTATCCATAAGGCTTTCAGTGACTAATTCCACTAAAGTGGACACTCTATTCCTTCTTTGTTGTCAGTTCTCAGTCTGGAAGCTCCGCTGACACCTTTTTACTTTGGGTGACCCTACTGATATTTGAAATACATACCAGCTCACAGACTTCAGCATCACAGCAACATACAGCCACCGCAGTCCGACAAACTGACAGACAAATGCTGGGGTGATTGGCAATAGGTATTCCTAAAGAAAATATTTATTTTATTACTTCTTGACTTATTTATTTACTTTGGCTTCTGGTGTTAACGCTTTGTCAGAGTCAGGTTCTTGATAGAATTTTATAATGAATGATTATTTTTTTGGTAAATTGGGAAAATTTAAATCAAGCAATAATTGATTGTAGTTTAATTAAGATTATTCATTATAAAGGTTTATAACTTCGTATCATAAGTTTGCTAAAACATTTTTAATCATACACAATTGTTTAAAAACATTTCAATGATTTAAAATTTGGTCCTATATGTATGAGTTTTTATATAGTATAATTATATTATATATACACACACATATATATGACTTATTTTCTACTCTGATGACACTGTTGGGTAAGCAGTAAAGTCAGTAATTTCCAAGTCAGTGGGAAACTCACTAACTGCTCCACAGCAGAAAGTTTAAGGTATGTGCGCCCATCAAGATTTACAGCCTTGGAAACCCTACAGAGGGCCGCTATGAATTGGAAGCTACTCTATGGGAATGTGTTTGACTTGCCTGGGAGGTGATTGTAAATAATTTCATTCCAGTCTATTCCCTCCAACTCTCAGTATATATTTGCATTTTGTTAAAGATCAAAGTGTGTATTCTTATTCTGACTTTTCACCAAATAATAATTGTCATAATTATCAATAATTTGTTCTTTCACTTTATGGTATACCATAATTTTCTTAATTATTCCATATCTACTTAAAAATAGAATATAATCCTCACTTTGTTTGATTATATATATAATTAATATTTTAATTTGCTATAAATATTTCTAAATACTTATTCTCTGTATTCATCTCACTGGGCACGAAAATATTTTTTATTGGTCTGGTTCTGGTCCACAGACCATTTTTCTTCTCCTTCTATAATTTATTTATTTGGTTTTGCTATTGAATAATATATAACAGTTTTATATATACTTTAGTGACATGCACCGATTCTTCTTTTCTTTTTCTAAGTTATTCCTCCTTAATTAATATAAATGCAGTGTCTCCTAAGGTTCCTAATCCGTTCTTTGAATTGCTATTGTCAATTTGATCCACAGAGATTTTTAAAAAAACATAATAATGCAAAAAGCAGACCTTTTCTTTTACTAGTTAAGCTAAACTATTACTCAATTTTAAGATGACTTTTGGGGGTATCTTTGTTTTAAGGTTTAAGTATGTTTTTAGCGCAGTAATTCTAGGGGTTCATATACCCTTTGTGGCTCCAGAAAGTCTGGAATCCATGAGACTTTGAGATTCTGCTCTCCGTTTAATTCTTCTATGGACTTTTCAGCTAAAATATTCAGGGAAGATAGCTAGGCACTGTCAGTTCTTCTGGTCTCATGATGAAGGAGGCAAATGTTTATAGAGGCAAAAACTCACTGCCATCGAGTTTATTTTGACTCACGGAGACCCTAAAGGACAGGGTAGAACTGCCCCTGTGGGTTTCTGACACTGCAACTCCTTATAGGAGTAGAAAGTTTCATCTTTCTTCAGAGAAAGGCTGAGGATTTCAAACTGCTGACCTTGTGGTTAGCAGCCTAGCTCGAAACCCACTACACCACCAGGGCTCAGGTAGCAACATTTTCGATACCTTTCTTCTGTTGCTCTGAGTGAATTGTTTCTCCCTAAGTAACATAAACTCACTGTCCCTTAAACTTCCTAGTTAATCTTTCAAGTTACTTTTGTCAATTTGATCCCGTATTGATAAAACATTTGAAATTGTTATGTGCTATAAAAGCAATGTAGAAAAATCTAAGCTCCTTTGAGTTTGATTCTAACAATGCTATTTTTAAAAAAGCATGTTGCAAGCTCACACAATTAAAAGCTGTAGCCAAAGTGCCTCAGACAAGAATAAACCAACCCCATCCCATTTTTGTCCAGTGAATTTGACTCATACCTTACAGGACAGAGGGTAACTACCTATAGGGTTTTCAAGGCTACAGTATTTATGAAAACAGACTACTGCGTGTTTCTTCCATAGTGGCTGTGGGTTTGAACCGCTGACTTTTTCATTAGCAGTCACGAATGAACCACTCACTACATCATCACATAAGGCTTGAAACCCTCATTGTAGCAGCCTCTGTGGAACTTGTTTGGGGCAAATAAAGGAAAAGGAACAGGAAAGGTGGCACTTTCAAATAATATTAAATGTACTGATGACTTATCAGATGATATAAAGACAACAAGCTATTAATTAAATTAAAAGATTTTCATTTTGATTGATGAGCCTACTACATATGTTAGAAACGATTAAATTCAAGCACAAATTAAAATTCCTAGAGAGAATGTTGCAAAGAAATGGGATTGGAATACAACTTTCTACTGTTTCATAGTGAAGTGAACATGACCATGGAAGAGTTTTGTGAAAAATGAATTAACTAGAAGACTTGCAGCCCTGGTGGCATGGTGGTTCAAAACCACCAGATGCTTCATTGGAAGAAAACAAGGCTTTCTACTCCCATAAATAGTGATAGTCTCAGAGCGGCCGTTCTACCCTGTCCTGTAGGGTCCTAAGAGTTGCCATCGACTCAGTTGCAGTGAGAATGAACGAGTGAGTGAGAATAATTGGAACTTCTTTGGTGAACAATTCTTATTTTGAATATCTTTTAAAAGACAGTTATAGGCTATGAAGTGGGATAAGAAAGAAGAAGTCTAATTAGCTAAGGGAATAAACCTAATAGGAAATTGCCTGAACCTCATATTAATGTACTGATAAAGTTTATGGATTCATAGCAAAAATTAAGCTTTGGATATGTAAGATTACAAATGCTCTCCTTGTAGCGTTAGGGCTGTGCTACAATGTGCAGAGTAAAGAATAATTATGAAGACAAGTAGAACACCTTCTTTTGCAGTTAAGGAAATGCTGCATCATTGTTTTGAAATATTTTCTTTCAATTGTATTCACAATCTATTTATATTATAAGAAATTTTACATTGCATTTGCCTATGAGAGTAAAGGAGAGCTATTTGATATCATGAATAATGGCACTTTTGAAGTACAATTTAGATTTGAATTATTCAAATTCTGCTTAATGGTGTGAAAGGAGTTGCCATCATTTGGAGACAAAGTGATAAATATCCTTCTCTATAGAGACAGAAAGTAGATTAGTAGCTGCCTGGGGGTGGGGACATGAGTGGGGCTTGCTTGTAATAATAAAATATAAAGAAATGTATTTTAGATTTTTTTTCTCACCGTTTCATATGTTGTGTGCCATCAGGCTGATTCCAACTCATAGCATCTGTGTAGGACAGAGTTGAACTGCAGATTACTAGTTTAAATAATATGAAATATGTGTGTCATGATGGACCGATGGGGCTATGGTGGCATTGTAGGTTGGTTATGTTGTGGGCCTGCTAACTGCAGGGTCAGTAGTTTGAACCCACTAGTCACTTATTGGGAGAAAGATGATGCTTTTTGTTCCCAAAGTGGCAATTCTACTCTGCTCTATAAAGCTACCTTGAGTCAAAATCAACTTAATGACAATGAGTTTGATTTTTTTTTGACGGACTGAATTATATGGCAATCGGGAAAGCTGAGGCAAGACTGATAACTATGACAGCATCCAAGTTTACCAGCTAAGAGAACTCAGAACAAGTCTGGGAGAGGGAACAAATTCAGGAAATATATTTACATGTGTGATAGGCTCTATCTTACTTATGTCTTATTAATGAAGTGGGCATCTGCAATCATGAGATGGGTCAAAAAACACTGCCATCAAGTTTTCTACCCTATAGGGGAAGGATAGAACTGCTCCTGTGGGTTTCTGAGACTGTAGCTCTTTCTGGGAGTCGAAAGCCTCCTCCTTCTCCTAAGTAGCTGCTGGTTGTTTGCACTACAGACTTTGTGGTTAGTAGCCCAACACATGACCACAGAGCCACCATGACTCTGGGTGGCAAGAAAACGGTGAACTGAGCTCAAAAACCAAACTCACTTCCATGGAATCAATTCTAACTCAGAATTGCCTCAGTAGGTTTTCAAGACTGTAATTCTTTTTATTTATGGAAGTAGAGAGCCTCATCTTTTCCCCATGGCTGCTGGTGGTTTCAAACTGCTGACCTGTGGTTAGTAGCCCATCATGTAACCTACTGTGATACCAGGGCTCCTTTCAGTATACTGAGCCAAATAGCTATTTAGATAGCTGCTGAATTATGTAGAATACTAGTGGACGGGGCCAAGAAATAAACTGGGGCTTCTCTAACTCACCTTGAGAGACTGATCAAAAGAAACTAATCCCTGTAAGAGAGGCCTATTTGTAGGGATGTGTGTGTAAGTGGATGGGGGGTGGGGGAGGGCAGACGGTGTCGGAGAGGATGCTTTGATTAGTAGTTATTTTGTACTAGGCTCTATTTGAAGTGTTTTGCGTGCATTGTCTGAATTTATATTCATAGTAGTTGGCTATCAGAGAAAAGGGAAGTGAAAACATGAAGACCCTTGAGATGGATTTACAAGGTGGCTGCAACAATGGGCTTAAACAAAACAACAATTAGGAGGATTGTGCAAGACTAGGTGGTGTTTTGTTCTGTTGTACATAGGGTTATTATTAGTCAGTGTAGACGCAATGACACCTTACAACAATAGTTGGTTATCAATGAAGCTTGGTGGTGTAGTGGCTTATGAGTTGGGCTGCTAACCATATAGTCAGCAGTTAGAATCGACCAGCAGCTCCACAGGAGAAAGATGAAGCTATCTTCTTCCATAAAGAGTTATAATCTCAGAAACCCAAATGGGAAATCCTGCTTTGTCTTAGTGGGTCATTAAAGTTGTAACCAACTCACTGGCAGCAGATTTGTTAGTTGTTTTTGGTAGTTGGTTATCAAGCGAACAACTAGTTGAGGTCAAATGGACGCTGACTCATCTTAGCATCATGTGTGTCAGAGTAGAACTGTACTCCATAGGGATTTCAGTAGCTGCTCTTTTGAAAGTAGAACGCCAAGCCTTTCTGAAGAGGTGCCTCTGGGTGTACTCAAAACCTCTAACCTTTTAGTTGGCAGCCAAGCACATTAGCGATTTACACCCACCAGGGAGTCTATGGCAATTCCCTGGGTGATTGAGAAAAAGGAGGCTATATCTGACGTCTGGCTACCCAAGAGAGGAGGAGAATTCCCAGCTCCTTAGCAGAGCAAGGCCTATTGCCTTGGGGCAGAAGTCAGATTAAACCACCACTCTTCATTCTTCTTCACCTATTCTGACACCAACCCGTTCTCCCCATGGTTCTCTACTTCTCTTTTAGTGTGATAATCTGTTGCAGTGGACACACAGGACTCACAGACAATACTCACAATTAAGGGGGTTTATGAGGGAAGTTGGAGAGTCCTGGTGGCATAGCGGTTAAGAGTTGGGCTGCTGCTAACCGCAAGGGCACCAGTTCAAAACCACCAGGTGCTCCTCGGGATAAAGTTGAGGTTTTCTCCTCCTGTAAAGGGTTACAGTTGTCTCAGAAAATCACAAGGGAAGTTCTCCCCTGTCCTGTATGGTCACTATGAGTTAGAATTGACTCTATGGCAGTGAATTTGGGTTTTAACTTTGGATTAGGGAAGTCAACAGATTGCCACAAGTCAGGATCAGAAAACATTAAGGATTCAGACTTTGGGCCACAGCAGTCTCTCTCCTCCAGTAGCAATCAAGTCTCTCTCCTGTCCTCGGCTTCTCTGCTACATAATTCCTTGACTTCTGCTCTTGACCGCTGTTTCATAACTACATGGTCTCTTGACCTCTGAGTCAGGAAGCAAACCCACTACTTTGCCTCATAGTCTCATCATCTTGACATTGCTCTTCTGCTCAATCTCATGGTCCAATCCCTACTGTTCCTTTTAAGGCAGACTGCTCTTATGGTCTGGACCTTCCCATATGTAAACTGTGATCTACAGTTGATGCTATAGTAGAACCTCTTCATGGACCATGATTTGGGGCTGCCTCGATTGCTTGTTTGGAGAATGCTGATGAATACAGTCTGATCTTAAGATGTTATCAGATCATCTACCCTGCAGTATTCCTACCCACTCTACAGCTATGTTGTGTAATATGGTAGCCATTAGTTATGTGTTTCTATTTAAATTTCAATTAATTAAAATTAAATGAAATTAAGAACATGGTATGCCAGCTGCACTGACCAGATTCCAAGTGTTTGATAGTCACATGTGGCTAGAACCTACCATTTTGGATAGCACAAAAAGCCTTTCCATCATTACAGATGGTTTTATTGGGCAGTGTTGTTTGAGAGGAGCATTCTCACTGAATCTCTTCTCTAAGTCGGCTACATCAGATGAGAGAACTTATTTCTGATTTGCTCTTAACTCCTTATGTTGCCTTTATTTTCATCGGCCTTACTGACTGATTCTGTCTTTTCGCTTCTAGCAAAAGAGTTATGCCAGAAGTTAATAGATTTTTGTGGATAGCAGTTACTGGTTCATACACAATTTGTCTTCTTTAAACAGTTCCTAAAATAGACATATTGACATGTTGACCTTGCTTTCTTTACCTTATCCTGCAAAGTATAACAATTACAAATTGAGTTTTAAGTAATCCTTACATGACTGTCTTGTCACACTTTGCTTCCGACTGAACTAGAAAACATCTATCACCCTTCTGTCTTAAAAATGTGCTTTGCTATTAAGCACGAGCTCCTGTATTTGTGCTGTTGGATTTTTAAGCCTAAATATAGAATTTTATTTTTATTCATGCTCAATATCATCTAATTTTTACCTGTTATAACTCCACAATTTTTGTTTTAATACTGACTTAATCACTTGAAAAAAGCATGACGATGATCCCAGCCTTCATAAGCATACTTCTGTAGGTTAAATAAAAATAATTTATTTCAAATTATTTTGTTATTCCTTATTGATTGAGTTACCAGATTGGTACAATGCTATAGATGTAGTGAATTTTGATCTCAACAAAATCATCGGGAATGCTTTCAAGAGGTGGAGAATCGGTTTCATAACAAAAAACAAAAAAGCCAGACTCTATGCCATCAAGTCAATTCTGACTCCTAGTGACCCCTATAGGACAGTAGAGTTGCCCCTTTGGATTTCTGCAACTTTAACTCTTTATGGGAATAGACAGCCTCATTTTTTTCCCCCATGGTGCAGCTGTTGGGTTCAAACTGCAGACCTTGGGGCTAGCAGCTCAGTGTGTAAACCATAGTGCCATCCGGGTTCCTTACAGGATAGTAAGGACTAAAGAAAATCACATTGGAAGAACCCCAAAATATTTTATCTGCATTAAAAATGGAATATTTTAGATAGCTAAAGTGATCAGTGTGATTACAAGAGTATTGTATTGGAGGGGAATTTATCAAGGTTAGTTTGTAGAAATATGAGAGGGCTTCAAAAGTTTGTGGGAAAATGGAATGAATAAAAGTAATGGAATTTTTCCATGAACTTTGTGACATCCCTATCATAGAATGTGCTGTTAGTGTGTTTAGGGAAATGTGCATAGGTTACCCAGGTCTTGGAGCAGCACCAAATAAAAAGGGGAAACTAAAAAGGGGTAAAAGGGATATTTCTACCCAGCGACCACAAAAGTGAAGCGAGCCAAAAAAACACAGTGGGAATGAAGCGAAGTAGGGTTAACTTTTCGTTAAAGACTGTGCCACACATTCACCACTCCTGGTTGCCCTGGCAACGGGGCTCCCTTGCATGCTAATGACATTATAATGAGAAAAAACACATGCAAATGCAGTAAATAGTAATTAGAGGCAGAGCCATACATGGACTAGTGAGCTCCACCTTGGGAAGGTCTGGGGAGGAGCTGGTGAAGTGTTTGTACTGAAAACAAAGAAAGGAGTGATGAAAGAAGTCCTTAGTTATCTCTAAAACGGTTCATTTGAGTCTGCATCAGACACACTCTAGCATTTATGTTCTGCAAATGCAGTTCTTTCTCTTGCAGAATTTAGTCAAAGCAGAATTCAGGCTATTTGGACATCTTTTTTATCTTACCCATTCAACCTGGTAGGAGCCTTGGTGGCATAGTGGGTTAAGCATCGGACTGCTAACAGTCTGTGTTTAAAACCATGAGCTGCTGTTGAAAAGAAGGACGAGGCTTCTCCTCCTGTCAAACCCACAGGGCCAGTTCTACTCTGCCCTATAGAGTCACTCTGATCCAGAACCACTCAGTGGCAGTGAGTTTTCTTTTCTACTGGTTGGCATCATTGCTTGGAAAGAAACGTCGGTGTACTTTGGCTTAGGTGGGACCATTGCAGCAGCCTGCTGCTTGGAATGCTTTCTCTGCCCACACTGGGCAGGGCTGGGCCTGCCCAAAGTGGTGGGACAAGCATTTTGTAACTAAAAATCTGTCTTAATGAAATGAGAGTAGTTTAATTCTGTGCCGTTTCGGAGGAAACAAGTAGGATTAAAGACGGATCATATTTGGTTCATATAGTTTGTAATATACTGATAATTAGTGTTGTCCATGAGGTCACTGGCAATATATAAGGAGATGCAGGTAACCGCCTCTCTCACATCTTGCTGATAGAGTTTTTTTTCTTTACTTTAATACTTAGATCAGCATCTCTCAATCTGCTAGATTTTATTCTTTTCCCTTTATTTCATTTTGTTCAGGTTCTTCTGTGTCACTGTCATGTGTCTGCCTGTGTATTTTTCTTCTTGGAAATGTCTAAAAGATGCTACATTTCCTACTACAGGTAATCTTTTTTTTTTTTTTTTAGTGTCAGCTGAACCATAAGTCATTGTACAAAAATTACCAGAAAGAGTTATTAAGATTCACAAATTTTTACTAACTCAATTAATAAAAACAAAACACCTTAAATTTTCCCCCCAACAAATATGCTAGTGTAAAGATTAATATGAATATGTTATTTAAATTTTCACTAATATAGAAATATACATGGTACAATATCTAACCCCTCTTCACCCTCCTCTATTCCCTCTGCCAACCACCAATCCCAAAGTTTTGACCAAAGATAACTAGTTTGGGAAGTAAACTTCAAAACCTCCTCCTATGCATTTCTATGTGCTCTTATTAAATCTAGTAACGTAGCACAGTGGCAGTGGGATAAGCATTGGGCTGCTAACTGAAAGGTCAGTTGCTTGATATCACCTGTGGCCCTCTTGGGAGAAGGCTGAGACAAGCTGCTTCCATAAAGATTTACAGCCTCCGAAACTCCATGTAGCACTTCTACTCTGTCCCATAGGGTTGCAGTGAGTCGGAATCCACTGGATAGCTGTAGGTTTGGGTAGTGTGTTGGTCTGGGTGGTGGTGAGAAACAAAACCAATGACACTCATCTGTGTACGAGAAAGACGTATATATCAAAGCATCTTTTCATCAAGAAGCACCCCAGCTCAGTGCACCTCAAGGCCACAGGTCCAATGATAGCCACAACCCTCTTCAGGTTCGTGTAGCCACAGGTCAATGACTCAGAAAGGTAAAGCAGGAAGCAGGGAAACCACAGGCTGGTGATTGCTGATTTGTGTGGATCCAAGGTTAGTGGAAACATGGTAGGGTGCCAACAGCACTTCAGGTTGGCAGCCCACATGGGACCACTGCTGGAGGCGACACAGTCCCGGGGAGGAAGAAGGTGACAGCAAGAGAAGAGGATAAAAGTGTGCAGTGTCTCTCTTATATAAAGCCCACATCCCCAAGGAAGTATCACCATGCTACCACCTGATTGACAGGTTGGACTCCACCCCTACACTTTCTGTTTTTTAAACATTTTATTAGGGGCTCACACCCCTACACTTTCACACAAGCTCAAGTTTACATAACATCTAAATGCCACAGGTGAGTATTAAATCTTATTCATAGCTAATTACTTGCTGTGTACAAAGCAAATTATTATATGTGTATAGATTCTTTTAGTCCTTAAAAACTTTCCTTTGAGAGATTTCAGAAAAAGAAAAAAGGAACTGGGAAAAAATGTTTAAAAACCTGTCCAAGGTGACATCGCTAAGTTTTTATTCCAGGAAATCTTATTCAGGGCCTACACTTTCTCTTACAACTTGACTCTCCTATGGGTAGCATATACATACACAGGCATGTTTTATTTTTTCATATATTAGGAAGCAATCATTCTGTATGATTATTTTTAAGGTAGTTAATTTTCATTTACTACTATAGAAAAAAAGGAGCCACGATGGCTCTGTTGAGTAAGCATTAGACTGTTGTCTGCAAGGTCAGAGGTTCAAACCTACCCACCTCTGAGCAGGATTCTCATAATTTAGGCTCTGATACTAATCCCTTCTTCTAATTTGGATGATATGATTTGCAACTGGCTGTAATCTTTATGGAAGCTGACTGCCACATCTTTCTCCCGTGGAGCAGTTGGGTATTCGAATGGCCATCTTTGGGGTTAGCAGCCACGTGTGGAACTATTGTGTCACCAGGGTTCCTTTTATGTAGAGCAGAGAGCTCAAAACAAAACTATGTAATGAGAAGTATGCTCACTTGACATTTTGATAGATACAAATATATTTAAAAATTGACACAACTGATGACTCTGCTCTTGAAATACTCTTTGCTCAGAATCTGTGATGTTGCTTACTTCATTTTCTCTTAACCTACCTACTAACTGTGCCTTTTTTCCCTTGCTGATTCCCTCTGCGGTCCCCCACCCCCACCCCAATTGCTAAACAATGACATGTCTCAGGGTTGCACTTCTCCAATTAGACTTTTGAATCATAGTTTTCGCTCCTAAAAATGCCCTGAATAGTGCCAACCATTTTCACTTGGCTACTAACAGAAAGGTAGGCATCCCAGCAGGAAGGGTTGGCAATCTGCTTCAATGAAGATTGTTGTTGTCCTGTGCCCTGGAGTTCATGGTGACTAATCTGTAATACAAGGGCCTCTGTCATGTATGGAAATTGACTCAATAGCAGCGCATTTGGTGTTCTTGTTTATCATATCTATCAACCCAATTGACATATTTGAATGTTTACAATGCAGTTGATGCCAATAACACAAGTCTTCAGAGTTGTTTTTCAAACAACCCTCCCCACCACAGGTATTCTTCTAAATATGCCCTGATATATATATTTTTAAGAGTAACATGTGAAAAGGAGAATGGCATGGCACTGCTTAAGAAAAATACCTCCGGGGAGTGGAGGAGGAGCATTTGGCAAACATAGAAGGTGCATGTGTTTGTGTGAAATGTAGTGTGAGGCATTATAAACTCATTATCTTATAAAAATAACATTTCATTCTGTTTAAGGTAAAATTTTACACAGCAAATTAGAACTCCATTGAACAATTTCTGTAAAAAGTATTCAGTGATATTGGTTACATTTTTACAATGAGTCATTCTCATTTATTCCATTGTGATGGTAACATTTCCAGTTATATTTCTTGTTAACGTGACCCTTTACCTTCTACTTTTTGACTGTTTCTTCAATAGATCTTCTCTTAAGGAATCATCACTCATGAGTGATGGTCTTTATTTTATCTGTCAATCTGTCATTTACCTAAAAGGTGATCTCAAGAGATAATTTTGGTTTCAGGTTTCTATTAGAGCAATACACTTGGGGAGTCCTCTTGTTCCAACCAGTCCATACTGTCTGCATTTATCAAGAATTTGAGTTTTCTTCGACATTTTCCTCCTATTCTATCAAAGTATATTTATTGTGGCACTGAAGACTTAACTTGTTTTTTGTTAACC
>NW_022111373.1:68595013-68597174 GCF_000313985.2 Echinops telfairi | reverse complement strand
AAAATTATTTTCATTGCTACTTCATAATTATAATTTTGCTACTGTTATGAATTGTAATATAAATATCTGATATGCAGGATATATTTTCATTGTTACAAATTGAACATAATTAAAGTATAGTGACTAATCACAAAAAATATGTAATTATAATTCATGAAGTGTCGTTTTATCTTCAATACTGCTGCTTTCAACACAGTAGCTGCTTTTAACAGAGTATCAGCTTTTAACCCATCAGCTGCTTTCTACACAGTAGCTGCTCTCTACACGTGTGACTAG
This sequence comes from Echinops telfairi, assembly GCF_000313985.2. Lineage (NCBI taxonomy): Eukaryota > Metazoa > Chordata > Mammalia > Afrosoricida > Tenrecidae > Echinops > Echinops telfairi. The sequence continues at coordinate 68,596,898 of NW_022111373.1, read as the reverse complement.
TCTGCACAAGTGCATTATGATGCCAACCCTATTACATACACCTGTATACACATACACAGGCTGTATGTGATGGGGTTGGCAAGATGATGTCATCACGCCGGGTACTCGTATATGGGCGTATCTGCATGTGGGTGGACCTGCTTGGAGATGATAGAGGAGCGGTGTCTCGGTTCCTAAGAAATATGTGTTTTCCGATGGTCTTAGGTGACCCCTGTGAAAGGGTCGTTTGACACCCAAAGGGGTCATGACCCACAGGTTGAGAACCACTGCTATAAACAGATGATAATTTATAGTCCTATTTAAAAGAGTATGTGTATGGTATTTTTCATATCTCCTGTAAATATTACTATCTCTTTAATATTAGTGTTCTAAGGGATTAAAAATGCTAGATTGTTCTGATATGCATTTTCTTTATTACTGCTGAAGGTGAGGATATTTTCACATCTTCTTGGTCATTGGTATTTCTTCTGGGAATTTCTTGTTAATATCCTTTGTCTCTTTTAATACTTTTTAATATTTATTTTTAGAAATGGCTTACAAATTATGACAAGCAGTCTGTCATTTTCTATATGTATTGCAAATATTTCCCTCAGATTGTCATTTTTCTTTTCAATTTGTTAGTAGTCTAATTTGTCATATAAAAATTTTAAATGTTTAATAAATTTTCCACTTCTTTTTTTTATGGCCTATAGGTTGATGTCTTGCTCAGGAAATCCTTTCTAACTTTCAAATTATGAAAATACTCTTACGTTTTCTTCCATATCTTTATTCTCTTCCCTTTTATATTTAGGGCACTAATCCATATGGAGTGTATTTAAGGGGTCTATGTGATGTAGGAATATAACTTGAAATTGTTTTTATTGTTGAGCCAAGTGAACTCATAGTGACTATTGACTCACCTATTGAGTTTCAGATATAAAACTTCCTTTTTATCATGTATGAAATTTTAACATAATGGGTCTATTTTGGGAATCTGTATTTTATTCCCCTGATCAATTTGCCTTCTTTGTCCCAATAACATACGTCTTGGTTATAACTAATTCTTTTTAATTTATTTTGAAAGCTGTTAATCCTACCATTTATTGTCGTTTTAACAATACTTTAATTACTATCCTACGTATTCTTTTTCAGATATGTTTTAGAATCACTTTTGAATTTTATAATACAAAGCAGTTAGAGATTTTCCTTTTCTGTGCCCTTTAATAAGGTGGCAGAGCTTTCTTGATTTCATGCTAGGTATTTTCCTGGGTAATTTATAATTTCAGTTCATACTGGGCACAGTTATTAAATCCATAACAGATTGTTGTGGATTGAGTTGTGTCCCCACAATGTATGGGTTGTAAACCTTTAGTTATAATCCTATTTGGGACTCGGCTGCTTTGTGATGTTAATGCGGCTGGATGGCTTTGTTGTTAGGTGCCTTTCTGTCTGTTCTGGCACACAGCAGCCCCATGTACAAAAGAATGAAACTCCTCACAATTAAGCTGGAGCCCAGTGTTCCAGATACTCTTCAGTCAATCTTGGTGAGGATCTTCTTTTTTTCATTGCTCTTTTACTTTATCAAGCATGATCTCCTTTTCCAGGGACTAATTGCTCTCTTGATAAAGTGTCCAAAGGACATGAACCAGCCTCCAAAGTCTTGCTAACCTCCCTTCCAAGGAGCATTCTGGCTGAACTTCTTCCAAGACAGATTTGTTTGTTCTTCTGGCAGTCCACTATACTTCCAATATTATTTGCCAACACTGTAATTCAAATGCATCAATTCCTCTCAGGTCTTCCTTACTCATTGTTTACCTCTCACAAACAAATAAGACAATTGAATATACAATGGCTTGAATTTGGACTTTTGAATCAGACCTCCTTAAAGGAAAAAAGATGTATGGAA
>NW_022111373.1:68592618-68594449 GCF_000313985.2 Echinops telfairi | reverse complement strand
CTTTTTTCTCCCATGAACAGTTACAGTTTTGGAAACCCACAGCGGGGTCACTCTGAGTCCTCAGTGACTCTGTGCCAGGGAGAGAAAGACATTTTCACAATGGTTGCAGCAGTGTGTTCACAGGGAGCTGCTAGAAAGTCAAGCCAAGTGTAGAAGAGGGTGTGGACTGAGGGGTATTATTGATGACTTCAGACATGTCATTGCTGGAAACAAAGAATGCCAAAAAGTATTTGCTTTTGTTTTATGGACTATGCAAAGGCACCCAACTCTGTGGATCATAATACAGTAGAACCCCAGGACTTGACCACATCAGTACTCAACATAATCGGATTTCAATGTGAAATGTCGAGAAAATTTTGCATCTGAGCTTGAACAAAACATCAGAATCTGACCCGACGCATGTAAATTTTTGTAAACAAAAAAGCAGTTTGTCTTTCGGTCACTTGGTGTTAGTTGGCATTGTTAGTATGCATTGATTAAACCTTTTGCAGCTGTGTTCCAAGCGTTTTGCTATAATTTTCTTAGTTTTTGTAGGCTTTTTGTATTGTTTTTAGATAAAAAAAAACATAGGTCCAAAGAAAGAGTTTTTTGAAAAGAATCAGCATGATAAGGACTGGTTAATCATGTTATCGATATTGTTGATTATTTAGTAAACTCTTTTAGAAAACCGATAAAGAAATGCCAACAACAGACCATATTAGAAATATATTTTTTTTTTTTTTTAGAGAAAGCTAGCCAGGTCCTAGTGAAAAAAGGCAAAGAAGGGGGGAAAAAATCCTGAAAAGCATCTACCAGTTGATTTTATGGAAGGGGATTCTCCTTCCAAACAATGACTTTCTCTTCACAGCTCCTCTCCATGTCCGTGACCACATATCCAAATCCTTATCAATCTCAAGGAATGGGCCATACTGTATCTAACAACTTTTTTAATGTTGCGTTTCCTATTTAAATTGTATTATTCAACTGTGAACTTAACTATTTTGAAATTTATGTGTAATGTTTTGTATAAAAAAGCAGTGTTAGGGTAAAAACTTGATGGTTGAGAATGGATTAATCTGTTTTCAGTTATTTCTTCTGGGAAAAATTGATTCGGAACTCAGCTGCATCACATCTTGATGCTCCTAGAACAGATTAGCGTGGAGGTCCAGGGTTCTACTACACATTATAGATAACATTACCAAGAATGGGAACTCCAGAACATTTACTATCGTTCACTAGAACCTATCCATAGACCAACAGGCAGTCATTGAAACAAAACTAGGGATACCACAGGATTTAAAGTCAGGGAAGTTGCAAGTCAGTGGTGTATCTTTTCACTACTCATTAATTAATTCTACATGCTGAGCAAGTACTCTGAGAAGCTGAACCATGTGAAGAATAACGCAGCATTAGGATAGGAGGACGGCGCATGAATAGGCAGTGATAAGGACTTGACACAACTTTGCTAACTGACAGTGAGGAGGCCCTGAACACGTACTGATGAAGATCAAAGACTAAAACCTTCAATATAAATCTCATCTCAAGATCAATAATCCTCACAACTGGACCACAGCAGTCAGGAAAGCAAACAGCCTATTGAGCTGAACAAATATGCTGCCAAAGAATTCTTTAAAGTGTTCAAAAGCAAAGATTTCACTGTGAAGACTAAAGTGAACCTGACCCAAGCCATGTGGTAGTACAAAATCACCTTCTATATATGAGAAAGCTGGACCATGAGTAAACTAAAGGAAGACCGAAGAAGAACTGATGTCTTTTAGTTTCATGTTGGTAAAGAGTTCTGAATATGTCTCAAGGACTTCCAGAAGAAAGAAGAAGTCTGTCTGGGAAGAAG
>NW_022111373.1:68589407-68590563 GCF_000313985.2 Echinops telfairi | reverse complement strand
AAACGTTATTGACTTAAAAAAATCATTTTATTGGGAGCTCTTACAGATATCTTAACATTCCATAGTTCAGTCACCTCCAGCAGTGTTGTACAATTGCTGCCACAGTCATTTCCAAAACATTTTCTTTCTTCTTGAACTCTTTGATGTCAGTTCCCTTTTATCCCCTCTCTCTCCTACCATACCCCTCAGGTACCCTTATTCCTTTTATTTTCTTCTTTTTTTATAATAGTTATTTTTCTTTTTTTCATATCTTACATAATCTAATCACATGCAGTTCTGTTGTTCGATCCTATAGTGGGGTTATACAATCATCCATGCTAACAGCTCCCTATTCTCTCCACCCTGTCCCATATCCTCAGGGACCCCTGACTCCTGTTCATGTTTCTGATGGGTTATGTGTCTTGATTTTCAAGTACTAATGATCTTAAATATGCAAATGAATTTATGAAAATCTAACATGACTAATGAGGTAAAACAAATAAAAACCATAAGAGTAAGGGGAGGAAATACTAAAGAACTAGAGGATAGTTATGTCAATGTGAACGAAGTGGATATCATGGAGACCCAAAACCCATCTGTAAGATAACTGGACAGTCCATCTCAGAAGGGCCACATGGGAGGGATGAACCATAGCTATCCTCAAGTTATTCACTTTTATATGCTGATGTTTTCTTTGGCCACTCCCTAAGACCTTTATTTATTTGATTAATTTTTAGTCGATCCTTCTGGATAGTTTAAATTATGTAATCATCTGCAATTTTATCTTTTAAAAAATATTTTTTAGACCTCACATTTTTCATGTCTAATTGTTTTGTTAAAATATGCATGGTTTGATTCAGTGTTTTGATACAATGTTTTGTTTTTTGTTTTTTTAAAATTTCTGCAAGACTGTTTCGCCCTGTCATACAATCATGGTTTTTATTCTTTTGGGGGCTCAATACATTACTTTGTTTATTTTTTTTCTTAAAGTGTCTGGCTTTCCCATCTGGGAGTATAGTCTATATTTCATATATGTCAGTGCATCTGATTTTTAAAAAATCATTTTATTGGGGGGCTTGTACAACTCTTATCAAAATCCATACATCCATCCACTGTGTCAAGCACATTTGTACATTGATTGCCATCATCATTTTCCAAACATTTTCTTTCTACTTGA
>NW_022111373.1:68586718-68587929 GCF_000313985.2 Echinops telfairi | reverse complement strand
AGACACATGGACCCACCCTGATGCAGCCCTGGGTGTTGGAGATGCCATGAAGAGACCCCTGTCAGAACTGAGATGTTTCCAATGCCACTGAATCCAAAGACTTTTACCCACTGGCCTGTGATCTTCCACCTTCGGCATCATTGAATGTGTTTCGTGAGTCTGAAGAGGACTTTAGAGATTGCTATCAGACATATTGGCTAATATGGGACTTATGGACTTGATCTGGACTGGGCTGGGATGTTTCTCAATGTTCAATTGTTCTTGTATATAAATCTCTTTCTTATACACATCAGTGTGTCCATGGATTTGTTTCTCTAGTCTTCCCTGACTAACACACTAGCATTTACCAAGATAATTGTGTGAATTTTCCTCACCAATTTACTATTTGGTGTTGTTGTTGTTAGGTGCCCTCAAGTTGGTTCCAACCCATAGCAACCTTTTGTACAACAATGAAACTACACAGTCATACACCATTCTCACAATTGTCATGGTTGAGCCCATTGTTGTAACTATGGTGTCATACATTATGTTGTGAGTCTTCCTCTTTTTTACTGACCATCGGCTTTAGTATACATAATGTCTTTTTTTCTCCAAGGACTAGTCTCTCTTAATAACGTGTCCAAGTATGTGAGACAAAGTTTCACCATCCTTGCTTCAAAGAAGCATTTTGGCTGTACTTCTACTGGACAGATTTGTTGGTTCTGCTGGCAGTGCATAATAATTTCAATATTTTTTGCCAACACCATTATTCTAAGGCATCAATTCTTTTCTTATTCATTGTATGGCTTTTACTTGCATATGAGGCAAATGAAAATACCATGGCTTGGGACAAGGGTACTGTGTTAGTCCTGGTACTTTAGAGAAACAAATCCACAGAAACTCAGTATAAGAGAGTTTTCTATAAAGGTTAATTGCACATCAAGAAAACAACCCAACCCAGTACTGCCCAAACCCACAAGGCCAACATTAACCCATATGTCTGACACCAATCCACAAAGTCCTCTTCCATATCACAAAACACACACTATGATGCCTACTGCAGGAGGAAAGCCAAATTAGTGAACGTGTAAGCATCTCAACGCTGGCAGGGGTCTCCCCATGGCTGCTCCAGCACCCAGGGGCGGTATCGGGGTAGATCCATGCAGCTTCTTATTTGGGATGTCTTGCAGGAAATGAGCCTTGCCAGCTGAAGCAGGGAACTGGCTAAGGCA
>NW_022111373.1:68576246-68585704 GCF_000313985.2 Echinops telfairi | reverse complement strand
TGTGCCTTCACTATACTGCACATAATAAGTGTTTAATAAATATTTTTGAATGAGTGAATAAAGTTGAATATCTATAACAGGATTTTTAAAAAGCCAGGATTTTTTCTGAGATATTTGTTATATATTTACATATTATTTCAGAAGAGAGATACCTCAAAATTGGGAATAAACATTGGGTAACATTTCAAGTCTTTAAGTCTTTAGAGGAATTGGCTTAAATGCAAAACTATGTAATAATAATAAAGAAAGAAAAACTTGTACTGGAAACAAAAATACTAAAATGGATCTCATCATATATTAAATGATTAATATATATTAAATGATTAATTTTTCAAATAATCTTATTAGCGTTGTGTATTTTCCAGTTGCTGTTGAGTTGATTTTGACTCATGGTGACCCCATGACTGTCAGAGTTAAATTGTGATCTGTAAGGTTTTCAGTGGTTGTTTTGTTTTTTGTTTTTGTCAGCAGATTCCTGGTGTTTTTATTGCATGACAGACCTTGCAAATATTACACTGTAAGGTGTTGGGTTTCTTTGCCTCCCTCTAAAATATTTCCGGGCTTTTTCTGGGATGCAGTTAAGACACCTGGAATTAATTTGATTCTTTGCAAAGGCTTGCTCTCAAGATCTGTTGGTGCAAGTCTTGAATAGACTCGGCTAATTTGGACAACCATCAAGGTGTTTTCCTTCTGAGGGTGCTGCTATGTGTTGCCATGTATGGTAGGAAGTTTTCCTGGCCTGGCTGGTGAGAACATGAGCTGTTGCTGGCCCGATGTGAGCTCTTAGTGACTTCTTTTGGCTATGCCTACTTCTTTTGTGTTGTTGCTGTTGGCTTTTCCCGGGCCTTAGTTTCCTCACGCATATGTGCAATCACTGCTCAGTTGAAGTCCTAAGGCCCTTCTCTGACCTCCAGTATTTTTTCTGTTGTGCCCTGCCTCACAAGGCCGAGCCCCCCATTTCTCCCCAGACTCTGAGCTCTGCCTCCTTAATTAAGCCAGTGAGACTGCAGCACTACTCGGATTTCCCACTCCCATACACTGGGATCTGAGGGTTTTCTGGGATCTCTTATCTTAGAGATCACTGTCTTGAGTTGCAGGGGTGGGTCCCTGTTTAAAAAGCCTTGTTTATATTTTTGTCTATTATTTCTATTTGTTTAAGGTACACGAGTTAAGGCTAGTCTCAGTTCACCATGGCCAAAGGCTGAAAGAAACAGAAGAAAGGAACCATTCTTGAAAGATACACCCATACCTTTATATAAAGTGAAAATTTAATAAACACATTTTGTAGGATAATTAGGATCAGTCTATTTCCAAAACTAAGGTCATGGAAGTAAGGAGAAATGGGATTGAGGGAAGACTCCCTGGGATTTGCATCATGGGGGTGTGCGATGTGCACTTTTCTTCTTGCTATTGCATTGTGCTGGCTCTGTCTTCACACAGCTCCTGCCCCAATGAAGAGGCAACAGGTTTCCTCCTTCTCAAGCTTGTTAATGTCAAGTCATGGGAAGCAGGCGATCTGATGGAAGACACAAAAGGAGAAGGAAGTCGGGTATAAAAGCTTTGAACATGCACAGGCTTGGAATGGAAATAACTAGAGGGGGCAGAGATTATGACTCATTCTGGGAAATGTGTCAAGATACTTTTGTTACATTAATAAAAGAGGCCGAGCGAATAACATTCTCCCTCACTTCTCCCTCCTCATCCCTCTTCTCCTGCCTCTCTGACGGCAGGAGGAGTTTGCCACGTGTCTGGTATTGATCCAAGTAGTGATATTGAATGCTCTTTTTGGCAAGCAGAATGACCTCAGTAATGTCTTCAATCTCACATTAGCTGGAGTCCATGGATAAAAAGCAGTCATTGCACTCCTCTGCTGCCTTCCCTACAAGCTGCCATTGTCTGCATCCCTATTCTTGGTCACAGACCTTTTGGTTTCCAGCAACAGGACTGAGAATCTGGCCTAGTGTCCTCAGGCTGGAATCACTTCTGACACATTAGTAATTGCTTCTGTCCTGGCTTGGCTGTTCTCCTGGGAAAGCTGCCTTTCTGGGCTGCCTCTGTCTCACCTCTTTCTGCCTCACCTCTCTTGCCCCTCTTCCCACCCCTGTGTCAGATCTTTGTTTGAGGAGTTGGCCCAGGCATCTTTCATGTCACTAACAACTGGGAAAGTTAGTAAATCGTTTATGATGCTTTGCAAGGATCTCAACAACTCCTCGCTACCGCGTTACTTATGACCACCCTGGACCCATAGGACAGGTTAAAACTGCTCTGGTGGGCTTCAAATACTGTAAATATTTTTCTGTCTTTCTTTTAAAAATCATTTTATTGGGGGCTCTACAACTCTTATCACAATCCATCCATCCATCCATTGTGTCAAGCACATTTGTACATTTATTGCCATCATCACTCTCAAAACATTTTCTTTCTTCTTGAGCCCTCATTCTTCTCCTCTTTTCCCCACCCTCCCTCACTCACTAACCCTTGAACATTTATAAATTATTATTTTTTCATGTCTTACACTGTCAATTTCTTCCTTCACCCACTTTTCTGTTGTCCGTCTCCCAGGGAGGGGTTTATATGTAGATCCTTGTGATTGGTTTCCCTTCTCTCCTCCACCTTCCCTTTACCCTCCTGGTATTACCACTCTCATTATTGGTCCTGAGGGATTTATCTGTTCTGGATTTCCTGTGTTTGCAGTTCTTATCTGTACCTGTGTACATTCTCTGGTATAGCTGGATTTGCAGGGTAGAATTGGGATCATGATAGTGGGGGTGAGGAAGCATTAGAGAACTAGAGGAAAGTTGTATGTTTCATTGGTGCTATACTGCACCCTGACTGGCTCATCTCCTTCCTCTGACCCTGCTGTAAGGGGATGTACAGTTCCTACAAATGGACTTTGGGTCTCCACTCTGCACTCTCATTCACAATTATTGATTCTTTTGTTCTTTGATGCCTGATGCCTGATCCCATCAACACCCCATGATCACACAGGCTGGTGTGCTTCTTCCATGTGGGCTTTGTTGATTCTGAGCTAGATGGCCACTTGCTTATCTTCAAGCCTTTAAGACCCTAAATGCTATATCTTTTGAGAGCCGGCCACCATCGGCTTTCTCAACCACATTTGCTTATGCACCAGCTTTGTCTTTGGTGATTGTGTTGGAAAGGTGAGCATCACGGAATGCCAGTTTAATAGAACAAAGTGTTCTTGCCTTGAGGGAGTACTTGAGTAGAGGCCCAATGTCCACCTGCTACCTTAATACTAAACCTATAAATATATGTATACAGATCTATTTCTCCATCATCATATATATTTACATATATATATGCCTGTATTTAGACCTCTATAAATGCCCTTTGCTTTCTAGTTCTTTCCTCTATTTCCTTTTGCTTTCCTTTTGTCCCACTATCATGTTCACCCTTCATTTGGGTTTTAGTAATTCCTGTCGGTTACATTGCCCTTGATCAAACCCTACCAGGCCCCCTACACCCTCCTCGCCATAGATTTTGGATCACTTGTTGTTCCCTTGTCTCTGGCTTTGTTAACACCCACTTCCTTTCTCCTGCCTCCCTCTTTCCCATGTCCCCCTGGAACCATTGGTCTCATTGTTTTTTCCTCCAGAATGTTTATCCCACCTATCTTATCTAGATAGGCCTGAAGAGATAATAATATGCACAAAAAACAAGACAGAGCAAAAGAAAGCAACAAAACAATGCAACAACAGCAAAAACCCTAAGGAAAAAAAAAGCCTATAAATCATTCAAGGCCTGTTTGTTGACCTTTAGGAATGGTTTCTCGTTTAGTCTGATGGGGTGCCAAGCCCTGGCCCCAAAGTCTAATTTTGCTGTTCCCTGGGGACTTCATTGTTCTGCTCACCTTGCTGTTCTGTTGCTCACCCTTAGTGTTTTGCCTCAGTGTGGTGGGGTCAGATCAGGTGCAATTCTCACACTGTATCTCTAGTGTTGTCCCCCATAGGGCTATGGGTCAGTGAGGGAAGTCATGTCTCGTAGTGGGGCCAGCCCTATGGTCTTCTCTGTGATTTGGCTGCGCTGAGCAGGACTATCATCCTCAGAGGGAAAGAACAAGATTTGGAATAACTTTAAATCCAGGAATGAGGATGGGATGGGTCAGAACATGGGTTGCCTGGGTTTTGTTTTTCTTATTTATTATACTGGAAAAGTGAAGAGAAACCGTTGATAACATTTCAACTAGCGCAAACAAGCAAGATACGGTAATATTTCTCCAAATCTAAATTGGAAACTGGAACAAAGAGGGGGATATGTTGATTTTTTACTGGAGACCCCCAGACGCCTCCACTGGGTTAGGCGGCATCCGTTGGCCAGTATTTGCGCACTAATAAGCCAGAATGCTCTGGGAACCCAAACCAACATTTTCGATATAATAAAAGCATGAGGACACGCATGGAGGACCCACATCTATGAACTCAAAATTGAAAACTCCAAATGGGCACGTGGAAGAACGACATCAAACATTTACTTAAAATAAACAAAAGAAGGCAAAAAATATACCCCCTCTCCCATGCTTCATCTTGCACCCTGCCATTGTAGAGATAGCAAAATGGAGCCGGTGTGCTTAAATTTGTTTTTGGTTCTTTGATTCCTAGAAGTGAAGGGACTTGGCATCATGAAAACTATAATTACTCTTTAAAAAGTCCTGAAAGATAAGTAAGCTTTACCTTCCTATAAACATACGTGCATGCATGCTTACCCCAATAAGGTCACCAAGATTCCCCCAGCAACCTTCTTTTTTTTTGATCAGACAAGTAACTGACTTTCTTGTGATGCTCTTTCCTTGGGGCCACCTCCCCGGCTGTGCTTTGACCTGCATTCTGGGCATAGAGAGAGCAGTGTGCTCTGCTGCTAATCTAGGACGATATAGTGACTGGAGGTGCAAAGAAAGGTGGCTTGGTAGGACTTAGATCTCTTCTAGGAAAAGAGAGCTAGAATCTTGTAAGTAAACTAACTTCTTACACAAATAAGCGCAGTACTCGTATTCTCAGCATGTCTTTTATTGAGTGGATTGGAAAATTGAAAGCCCTAAGTGGCATAAAGCAATGTCTATTTGAAAAACAAAGAGAAGACAAGCAACAATTAGGTATTAACCCAGGAAAGAAGTATTGGTCTTGTTTTGATTTAGCAACTAGAAGGATATTTCAGAAAGGAGAGACTATAAAAACAAAATTAGCTTTCTATGTGACATTTTATGGTTCATCTGGATTAGAGTGTAGGAGGAAAACTTTAAATGAATAGTCCTTACTCCTGACTTGAATCTCAATCTCTTAGGCAATTTTATCTTTTCTTTTAGGGGCTGCACTTGATTTTACTTAATTTTTCCAAAGAAAGCAATACATAATCCTGAATAATTTTTAATAATACATAGATGTATAATATTAAGATGAGTTTTCCTCTTTCCTGACACAATTCTATGGTTTGTTTTCCATGTACATATTAAATATATGTACACATGCATAAAGCGATAACTGTTCTTTAGCTTATTGGTCTACCTACTATTACATCATGAACATATGTATGACAAACCCACCTCACTGCTCTTGAGTCAGTTCTGACTTGTAGCGATGCAGAGGGCAGGGTAGAACTGTCCTTGTGCGTTCCTGAGACTGTCTCATCTGTACAGGAAAAGAAACCCTCATATTTCTCCCACCGAGCATTTGGTGGTTTCAAACTGCTAACCTCAAGTTAGTAGCCCAACTCGTACCCTTTGTGCTACCAGGGGTCCCTGAACAAATGCGGAACTATCTAATTATTTTTAACAGCTTCATAACATTCTACTATATGGATATTTTAAATTTGTTTTATAGAACCCCTAATGATATATAATAATCCTTTAGTTATTCTGGTCACTGCTTTTGTAGTTTAAGTAGTATAATTCTACTTCCTGATTTCCCATCTTTGAGGATTAGCTATTGGTTTCTTCTTTTCAGTTCCTCCTTCAGATTTTTTATTAATTATATTATTTTTATATTATCAAGGTTTGTAGCATTCAGATTCTATTCAGTAACTATAATTTAATCATCTGGGCCTTATCTATAGGTTAATTAGAAATTTGAGCCTAATAAAAGTATGTAATGAATATGCTTATGTAAACATGACTTATTGTAGAACTAATAATTTTAATAGAAGACAATATAACCATTTGACACACTGACGCTAGAGCGAATTGCTTTAAGTCAAAATCCTGAAGGTTTTAAAAATTCTATACCACATTGAGAAAACTCTTTTAAACTGGGCAGAAGCAGAAAACCTCCAATCCGTGATGTGTGTTTTAATCCCCAGCTAGTAAACCCATAAGGTTTTTACTGGCCAGTATTTTAGAAGTACATGAGCAAATCCTTCCTCCTAGTCTGTCTTAGTCTGGAGCCCTGCTGAAACTGGCCCACCATGAGGGACTCTGCTAATTTCCAGCATCACAGCCACGGGCAGGCCACCATGAATTTGGATGTGATAAATTTGAAATGATCTATATTTGGGCCATTCCAGAGAAAGGTTGTCCAATAGAATATGGATATCATCAAACAGCAATATATACAAATAAAGTGTTTACTGAAGATAATTGCAACAGTACGACAACTTGAAACTGCTAGAAATTTAAGGTGGATTCGGAAGAGGATGTAGAATGAGGGATAGCTCTGCTGTCTGATGAATCTTCACCGAAAACAGAGAATCGAGAGAGCTGTTTAACTCTGCTTCATTGATGCTATGACTCTTAGCAAATGATAGATAACATTGTGAATGATGGGAATTCTACAACACTTAATTGTATTCATGTGCAATTGGTCCCCATACCAAGAGGCAAACAGAATAAGGCAATGCAGCCTGGTTTTAAATCAGGAAAACTGTGTGTCAGGCTGAATCCTTTCACCATACTCATTCAATTTGTATGATGAGTATGTAATCTGAGAAGTTGGACTAAATGAATAATGCAGCATCAGGATGGAAAGAAGGCTTATTAACAACCTGTGATACGCAGATGCACACCTTTGCTTACTGAAAAGGAAGGGGACCTGAAGCGCTTGCTCATGAAGATCAAGGATGCAGCTGTCGTATGGATTACAACCCAATGTAAAGAAGCCAGGATCTTCCTGACTAGACCAGTGGGTAAGGTCATGATCAATGGAGAGAAGGTTGACTGCGTCAAGGGTTTTGTCTTGCGTTGTTGCACACTCAGTGCTCATGGAAGCTGCAGCGAAGAAGTCACGTAAACAATGTATTGGGTAAATCTGTTATAAAAGATCTCCTTAAGTTTTAAAGAGCAAAGAGGATACTTTGAAGATGAAGGCATACCTTACCCAAGTCATGGTATTTTCAGCCACCTCATGTGCACGTGAAAGCTGGGCAATGAACAAGGAAGACTGGGAAAAATGCATGTTCTTGAATTATGGTGTTGGTAAAGAATATTAAAAGTACCATGATTGGAAACAGTACAGCCATAATGTTTCTTAGAAGTGATAGTGGCAAGATTTTACCTCATGTACTCTGGAATGGTCCCTGTAGAAAGAAACCTGTTTAGTAAACTAGAGCGTCAGCAAAAAAGGAGACCCTTAATGAGATGGATTAATATAGTGGCTGCAACTATGGGATCAAACATAAGAAGGGTTGAAAGATGGCAAAGGACCATGCCGTGTTGTGCTTTGTTATGCGCAGGACGACTCTGTATCGGGGCTAACCGATAATATCCAGTGGCGTGTTCAATACGTTTTCACTTGTTTGCTCACAGAGACAAAGCATGTTATGCAGATGGTAAAGCATTGGGTACCAGCCTTTACTGAACTGGGCAGATTGAGTTCTTCCCTAGAATGAGAGGCCCAGTTTCTTAATGTGGAATTTGTTTTTATCTGCGGTGTCTCACCAACCCTCTCCTCTTAAAGTTCTGAGGTATGAGTGCAGTATTTAATGAATGACTGTGTCTTGTCTTATAAACACTAAAATACCACAAAACCAAGAGGAAATTAAAGACATATTAAAGGTTAACTGTGGGGGTTGGGCTTCTTTTCTTTTGAGTTTTTGTCTAAGTGAGGCAGAGGCCAGCACTCACCATAAATTTGGCAGGATTTTAGCACTTGATACATGAACTCAATTTTTATGTAATATTACTAGAGGTGTCCCAATCAGCCATGACCATGATCCACAGATACATTTGGAAGGGGTAACAGTATCAGAAATTTAAGAAGAGAGCTAGTAGACAGTGTTGCTTGTGGGGGGGTGGGACTCTGGAAGACTCATCTTAACCTGTTCAGAGTGTGTCCTGGGAGATCTTTACATCCATACAATTAAATTCCTACCCATGCAGCTTTGGCTCTTTTAAAATGAGTCAGTTTATTGCCTGACTTACCTAGTGTATGCTTTGCTTTTAGGCAGCCTTTCCTCCCTCCCTTCCTCCTTCCCTTCCTTCCATTTTTACAAGGTTAACCAGAGTTGGGTAGGAGTGGTAGTATTGGTTTGCTATTCCATAGAAGGAAAGAACAATTACTTAAACTCTGGGTCCTCAGGGCTCCACTGACCTTGAAGGCCAAGTCATCGTTTGATCAGACAGCAGGGACCGGAGACTCCTTAGTTGCTCCAGTGGTGCCTCTCACACGTTCAGCAGCCTTGTCAGTTAGCTTGAGTTTGCCCTACAGCCATGCTCTATTCCAGCGTAGAGCCAGGGCCTTAGATAAACTTTCCCAGTTTTTTAGATCCCAGCGTTTTTCTGGAGAAGATCTTCAAAAACTTATAAAATCCAGTATCAGAAGCCTTGTAATTATTTGGGTAGCTAGATTCCAACAGGCATAACATAACTCACTGGGTGGCATGGCCCTATGACAGCTTGTAAGAAAGCCGATCCAAACATGTTCTGACAAGAAATCCTCAGATCTCTATCCAATATGCAGTCAACACTGTGCTAGTAAATTGGGTTGTGAGTCTGTCACCCACAGGATTTTTTCTCCCTAGAAGTTCAAGACTGTCATCCACTTCAGTAGTATATTGGCTTGGGATCACAGGGGCAAAGGGCAGTCCACATAAATATTTGTTTAAAATTAAGTCTTCCATGAGGGTTGGGGTATGTGGAGAGGGAGGGAGGGGAAAAAAAGAGGAGCTGATCCCAAGGGCTCAATGGAAAGTCAATGTCTAAAAAAGAATGATGGGATATATGTATGAATATGTCAGATACAACTGATGTATTGTTTGTAATGAGTTGTAAGAGCCCCCAATAAAATGTTTAAAAATAAATAAATAAAAATAGAATATGAGAATAAAAAATTGAATTAAATTAAGTCTTATTTACTTATAGGCACAACAAGTTTGTATATAAAAAAGGAAATCACAACACAAGGAATCCAGGACAGATAAACCCCTCAGGACCAGTAATGAGAGTAGCTGTACCAAGAGGGGAAGGGGAAGGTGGGGGGAGAAAGGAGGAACTGATCACAATGATCAACATATAA
>NW_022111373.1:68566426-68572981 GCF_000313985.2 Echinops telfairi | reverse complement strand
GTCCTGGATTCCCTGTGTTTCCAGTTCCTATCTGAACCAGTGTATGTCCTCTGGTCCAGGCAGATTTGTAAGGTAGGATTGGGATCATGATGGGGGGGAGGGGTAAGGAAGCATTCAACAACTAGAGGAAAGTTAGTTGTATGTTTCATCATTGCTACACTGCATATTGACTGGCTTGTCTCCTCCCCACAACCCTTCTGTAAGGGGATGTTCAGTTGCCTACAGATGGGTCTTGAGTCCCCAATCTGCACTCCCCCTCATTCACAATGATTTGATTTTTTGTTCTTTGATGTCTGATACCTGATCCCTTCGACACCTCATGATCACACAGACTACCCCTAATTAGCTGTAGGGCAAGTCTCTTGACTTAGAAGTGCCTTGGACTTCTACCCACTTATCTCTCAAACAAGAGGGATTACCTGGATAAATGGTAAGGTTCCCTCTGTTCTTGTATTCTCTGACTCATGTCCAGGATGCTTGCAGGTCTGTCTTTATGTGGAGTGGAACTCTGTACTTTGTAGTCATGACACTGACTTCTCTACTCGGTCGCCTTTCTTATTAGCATCTGGGGTGTTTTGATGTATGAAAACTTAAAATCAGAAGCATTTGTTGTATAAATAGAGCAGTCTGAAAGTGGAGCTTCAGCTTCTGTTGAAAGTCTTGACACGAGTAGAATCCATGTTGAATTTTAAAAGCTACCTTTGCGAGCAACAGTTCCTCCCTCCATGAGGCAGGCCTAGCCTTCTACCCTAAAGAAGATAATCCTTGTCTCTGAGGTCTGGTAGTGGAAGGACATCACAGTCTATTTCCAGAGGGTCTTTTCACTGTCATCAAAAAGATGCCAGATGTGATAGCTTCTACCCCAAGACCCTTGATACACATCATTATTGGTAAATCTTTATAATGGACCCTCATGACAGAGGAAGCAATTTTACTAACAGGTTGCCAGAAAAGTCTGTCCTGCCCCCATCTGGTGACCCTCATTTAGGAAAATGAAGGGTATGTACTATGACCCAAGCATGCAACTCGCCTTAGGTGTTACCAACCTCTCCCAGCAAAATCCCTGCTTCTAGATACACTTTCTCTCCCTGATTGTTTTAACCAATTACACCTTTGTAACTTTTCGTTCTACTTACAACTGGACACAAATGTCTTTTTCCTCATTTTCCGGTGGAACAACCATTTTTCCCCTGTGCGTTTGGACCAACTTCCTGGCCTGGTGATGACTGTCTCCCCTGTCTTCCATAAACCTAGTATGTTGCTTTCACTTCGCGCAGACTCCATCATGTTTCTCTGCGGCATAATGTACTGCGTGAAATAAAAATAACCAATGGCAAAACATTAGAGTTAAATATTAAATTGGAATCTATGACAAACATTAAAAGAACGCCAGAGGACTGTTGGTCAGATATTCAAGAAAAGCTTCCTTGCATTGTGTTAAACTGCATACAGGAGTGGAGGTGACTTAGAGTGGCAAGTCTCATGTTTTTAAGTTTGAATGTCTCTGAACAAAGCATCTTTCAAAACAAAGAAAGAAACTTATTTTTCTGCCTTAAATTAAAACAATATAAGTGAAGGGTCTACTTCGGTGGAGGAAAGTGTTCCATTTCCTCCTCTTTTATAAGACACCGGCCATAAAGCACAAACCTTCAAAGGGAGACACAAGCAAGGGCACATTCACAAGTACGGGAGTTACGAGGTCAGTAAATTTTATTGGGGGACACAATTCAATCCATAATAGTGAAGCAAAAAGGAGACTTTTGGAGTCTCATAACCTAAAGCATTCAGCATGTTTGGTGTAAACCCTATAGTAAGGGCTGGATTCTATGCTACCGCTCATGACCTTGGCTTTTTTTCCTGTATTGGCTTTATTTAATTATATACAGCATCTTCTTGGCTCTGATTGGATGGTTTGTCCTCCAGAGCCACTTCAGCCGGGGGGAAGTTGTCCTGATTGGCCGGCTTATATTCCTGAATCCTTCCTCGAGCCGGGAACTCCTGTCAACAGTGGCAGTGGAGAAGGTGATTCCTTAGAGGAAAACTGGCAATTACTCCCAAAGAAGGGGAAATGAATGCCTGGTGAAAAAGAATGAATATTCATTACATGTGTCTTCTTAATTTAGGTCATTGTGGATATTCATTTCTTTTGCTTGATGGCACAGAAGGCCATCAAGCAATCTATTTTGTGATTAGGTAGTGTACAGCTAGAATTGAAATATTAATACCAGTTATTATTTTAGTTAATTTACTTATTTATATTAAGTAAATAAGACAAATATTTTATCTAATTACTATTTGAAGTCTAAACAATACCATCTATAAAGTATATTACCTTAATGAAATATTTTAACACAATAGTATTGAATATCTGATATCTTACTTTACTGGTGATAATTATATTAAATAATACTTCGCAAGCAGTATTGCATTTGGTATCAATTGTTCACAAACAACTAATGTGGCCCCTGTGTGAGATGTCAGTTCAGATTATAGGGAGGCATTATTAAGGTGCTGTCAAACCCCTTAAGAGCCCTGGTGGTGTCGTGGGTTAAGAGTTGGGCTGCTTAGGTCAACAGTTCAAAACCGCTAGCTGTTCTTTGGGAGAAAAATGGGGCTTTTTTTTTTTGCCTGTGAAGTGTTACAGTCTCAGAAACTGACTGGGCAGCTCTGCCATGTACTATAGGGTTGCTATGAGTTTGCATGGACTCACTGGTGGTGCATTTGGTTTGGCTTGGTCAAATCTCAGGGAAAATATAGTTACCCACAACCAATCACTGTAACTTGGTTGGCATGACAGAGATTTTCAAAATGTATTAAAACCCTTACAAAGAGAGTAACTTTTTAATAGTTCAAATTTAAATTTTTGAATATTAGTAAAAATATTGAAATGAACTCAGTATATATATTTTTTCTTTTAAAAATCAGTATTTTTTAAAGTTAGAACATGATTCTATATTTCACACTACATCAATTTAATAATATTGTCCGTTTAATTTTGTTAAAGTAAAAATGTTTGTGTGATAATTGAGTGCAGAATAAAATATTAAGAGCCATGGCAATGTGTGGGTATGAGGAGGTATTATATTCTTACATTAATTTATTGAAATCAAACTAACGTTTTCTTAAAAAAGAAGCAACAAATGGATCACAATAAAACGAACATTATCCATTAACGTGTTTAAGAGGATATACAAGGAACAGTAGAGATGAATGTAATTGGCAAATGACTTAGAACGTATATCTTGATAGGAATATCTTAAAAGGTGGTCATTTTGTCTATTTAACTGAAGAACAGGGCTATGAAAAAGGGATTAGACTATCGAGGGCAGAAGTAGAACCAGGGAGTTACGATTACAGGGAAACTTTTCAATGCGATAGAGGACAAAACTTTCTCAACCTACAATGCATCAAAATGGAAGCGGCGTTTTGCATAAGGGAGTAAAGTGCAGGTTCCTGGAAGTGTCGAGGCAGATGCTACATAATTACCTCACTTGGACGTTTTAATGGAGATCTTGCCTTGAATGAGAAAATGAAGTTCAAGGTCCTTTCCAGCTTTCAGATCTATTGCAAGTCCTTGTAAAATCTTTCTGTCACACACACACATACACACACACACACACTTTCTCTCTCTCTCTCTTTGAGATACATTGTTGCTAGGTGTTGTCAAGTCCACTTCAATTCATGGCAACCCCATGTGACAGTGTAGAACTGTCCCATACAGTTTTCTTGGCTGTAATCTTTATAGGAACAGATTGCCAAGCCTTTGTCTTGTATTGCTTGTATTAAACATTTGCCATGAGGACCCTCTCTCTCCCCTCCCCATGTTCTATTGGTGTGATACAATGACTATTAGTTAAGTGGAAAGATGTTTTGTAAGTTTACATATGAATTTTAACAGCTGCAAAACTAAAACTTCATCCTTTGATTTAAGTATTATGGATACTTTAAAAAAAGAGAGAGAAAGAAAGGAGAAAGAATGGTGGATAAAGTCTGGTGGCTGGTAGGTTAAGTGTTGGGCTGCTAATCAAAAGGTCAGTGGTACAAATCCACCAGCTGCTCTGTGGGCGGAAGCTGAGGCAGTCTGCTTTCCATGAAGGCTTAACGGCTCAGAAACCTTAGGGGGCAATTGTACCCCATCGCAAAGAGCTGCCATGAGTGAGAAGAGACTCCATAGCAGTGATGGATTTTAGGAAAAGAGGGAAAACACTAATAAATGAAGAAGGTAGGAAAATAAAGCATCTACCTATTGAGTGCCTACTATACATTAGCTGTATCGGACTCGGTACTTTATCATCTCATCTTAATGAGTTTTTCATTGCTTGGTTTGGAGATGTTTCTTAAAATGATGAGTTCTTAAATTAATTGATATTTTCTTATGTGTTTGTTGGTGGTGCGGCACAGGACTGTTCTGATGGCTACATGTGTAAGACGCATTTTCACCTTAAAAACAGGACTGTGGAGTCGCATGCAGACACAGCTGCCCAAGTACAAACGTGCCTTCCTACCGAGGTGAGTAGCTTAACATGCCATGATCTCATTTTGGTCTTTGTAAGGTAAAAATGAAAAATTTAATTCTGTAAAAATTATGTTTTTGGATTTTTTTAAAGCTTTAGTTGAGTTGGAAATTTTCAGGGAGACAATTGACCATCATTTTCAAGGTAGTATTGTGATAGAGTTCAAGATTCACTCTGAGTCTATACAGAATGCAATGAAACTTATTCCTTTTGCTTTCTCTTGAACCACAGGACCAAAGCTGTCTCCCATTTCATACTCCCCCCCTCCCCCAGTGGGAGCCCCTCAGGACAATACACATCTATCCATAGGCTGCTTAATATCTGACTGGAGATCTCTTTGCCTAGTCTGTTTCTAGTCCTTTTCCTTTATCCATGTACAAATGTGCTGCCTCTGGGTCCTATTCCCGAGGAGACTTTAATGTGGACTTGAACCTCTCACTAAATTAGATTTTATTATGGTGTTAATGGCTTAGTATTTTCCCCACCCTGGAACGGTTTCAATTTTCTTTTTATCAAAATGCAAACAGCCTTATGGGCTTTCTGCCCTACAGCACCCCGTGCTGTCGAGTAGAACTGTACTTCTTAGGGTTCATGTGGCTGTGACCCTCAAAAAACCACCAGGCCTTTCTTCTGAGGTGCTTCTGGGAAGGCTTGCATCACAGATCTTCCAGGTAGTAGATAAGTCTTCATCTTTTGCTATATTAAAGGATTGCTGGACTAAGCTGTCTGAATTTTAAATGAGGATTTGTGGGAACCTAACTGCTTCAACCAAAGGGAGAACCACTAATTGATAAAATTCTGAGCATCCTGATAAAAATGGGAGAAAAAACTTGTGTATATGAAGGAAGAGCTCTTTCTCAAGATCCCTTTGGCAACTGGAACATGTGTGTGATGCTGGCATGGAAGTAACACTTTCCATTGTACTACTGAGTATGATGCTTGCTAACATGCAGGCGTCCCTGGGTCAGTGCTTAAATCTTGATTACTGCTGCATGGTTCCAATAGCCAACATCAAGTCTGAAACCAAGCATGTGAGGAAACTGTTAGGTTTATAACATATTAATTTAAACTTCTACATAGAAATGGTCATTTAAAAGATGAATTGCCGCTTTTTGCCTTACAATGTGGCAAAGATTTAAAAGTCACTGGTATGAGGTGTATGAGGAGATTGAAACTTTCTGGTTGACCTTTTAACTTCACAAAGTTTTGAAATGTGCCCTCATTAAGAATGATCCATTCCAATTCATGAGAGTTATCCTCATAAAGTATAACATTTTCCAATACTTGATTATGAAAAATTTCAAACATGAAAAAGTTGAGAGAGTTTGGCAGAAAACATCCATACACTTGCCACCCGGATTCTACCATCAACATTTTGCTGTGCATCTTTTATTATGAATGTATCATTCTATCTACCCATCCTTCAATATACTTAATTTTTTATTGTGATATATTTATGTCAAAGTAAATTACACTAAAATATTCATAAAATAATCAGAAATGTCCAAAAAGTTTACTTGGCAAATATATTTATCCCCCCCACTATTTGTACTAGGGGAATTGGAAACAATTGGAATGTACATTCATAGTGCATTGATTAAGTAATGGCATATGTTTTGATGGATAGTAATTAGAAATTGACTTTTAGGTAACCATTTAATTACAAGAATCAAATGCCCATGTTAAGTGAGAAAAGAGCAGACTATTTTGCATAAACCATAGAATCCAAGTATGATTAACAACCTTTGAAATATCCTTTAACTTATGATGTAAGATTATTATTATTGTTAATTTGCTTATCTCTTCAAAGAGTGTACCCCTGACTCTTTTCTCTCCCCTCCTTGAAGCCCCTGGGAGTATTCTTGCTTGGTTCAGGGATTTCAGTTATAAAAAAAACCCCAAACACAAACTTGGTGCCCTCGAGTGAATGGCAACCCATACCGACACTGTAGGGCAGGGGAGAACTGCCCCTGTGATTGTCCGGTACTGACTCTGTTTTTTTTCTTAAAAGTATTTCTTTTTAAAAAATAAATCACTTTTT
>NW_022111373.1:68553731-68566241 GCF_000313985.2 Echinops telfairi | reverse complement strand
TATCTGCCTGCTGTTTCCCTTCAACCACATTTCTGTTGTTCATCCCCCTGGAGGGTGGATATAGGTCAATCATTGCAATCTGTTCCCTGTTTCTCCCCTTTTCCCCCACCTTCCCCCTATCCCCATGGTATCACTACTCACATTATTTTTCTGGAGGGTTTTATCTGTCCTGGATTTTGTGTGTCTGAGAACTCTCATCTGTACCAGTCTACATGCTCTTGTCTAGCCAGATTTGTAAGGTAGAACTGGGGTCATGATGGAGGGGGGTGGCATTAAAGAACTAGAGGAATATTGTGTTTTGTCAGTGCTATACTGCACCCTGACTGGCTCGTCTCTTCCTTGTGACCCTACTCTAAGGGGATGCCCAACTGTCTACAGATGGGCTTTGGGTCTCCACTCCACATACACACACTCCCATTCACATTGGTATGATTTTATTCTGGGTCTTAGATGCTTGATACCTGATCCCATTGACACCTCATGATTACACAGGCTAGTGTGCTTCTTCCACATGGGCTTTGTTGTTTCTCAGCTAGATTACCCCTATTCTTATATATTAATATATTTACATATATACATGCCTATATTTATGCCTCTGTGAATGTCTTTTACCTCTAGTTCTTTCTTCTATTTTCCTCCTGCCCCACTATCATGCTCAACCTACATTTGGCTCTCATTAATTCCTCTTGGCTGTATTGCACTTGATCAAACCCCACCAGCGTTTATACCCTCCGTGCCATTGAGTTTGGATCTCTAGTTATTCTATTATCTCTGGGTGTGTTGGCTCCCCACTCCCTATCCCCCATATCCTCCTCTCCTCTGCCCCCCCCTCCCCCGAACTTTTGGTCCATTGTTTTCTCCTCAGGATTGTTTATCTTGCCTATCTTATATAGATAGACATGAAAGAAAACAAGAAGAGGAAAAAAAGGGGGGGCCTATAGATAGTTCCAGGTCTGTCTGCTGACCCTTATGTATGTGTTCTGATTCTGATGAGGGGCCCAGCTCTGCCCTCTGAGTCCGAAGTCTATTTTCAAGATTCCTCAGGGACGTCATTGCTTTGCTCCCCTTGCTGCTCTGTTGCTCTCCCTTTGTGTTTTGTCCCGATGTGGGGGAGTCAGACCAGGCACTGTTCCTGCACTGTGTCTCCAGTGCTGTCCCCTGCAGCACTGTGAGTCAGCGAGCGTATGGCATGTCTCATGGCGGGGCTGGACCAGTATTGGCTGCTCTGAGCAGGAATGTCGTCCTGGGGCTTGGTGGGTCAGGATGCGTTTTGTTCTCTCTCTGTCTCTCTCCCTCTTAGTTTGCTCCTGTGTTGTCTGGGCAGATGGCCACTTTCCCCAGGTTGTATCTTCAGTGCTGACCTCTGTAGTGCAATCTTCTGGGGAGGGGGAGATGGTGACTCTTTAAGGAAGTAGAAAGCCTTGCCTTTCTAGTGATTATGTATTGAGCTGTTAACTGCAAGGTTAGCAGTTTGAAACCACCAGCAACTCCAAGGGAGAACGTCCTGGCTTTCTACTCCTGTACAGTCTCAGAAACCTACCAGGGCAGTTCTACCTTGTACTATGGGGTCTTTATGAGTTGTCATTTACTCAGTGACAGCTGTTGATTGATTTATTTTTTTTTAATTTGGGAAGTTAACAGGTTACCACAGGACAGGGTCAGGATCAGTAAACAGTAAAGATACAACCATTGGTCACAGCAACACCTCTCCTCAGCCAGCAGCCAAGTCTCTCTCTGGTCCTCAGCCTCTGAGCCACAAGGTCCCTTGGCCTTTGCTTCTATTGGCCAGGAGGCAGGCCCACCTTTGTGCTGTCTCACATTTCCATAGTCTTGGGGCCAGAGGAGTGAAGGGCTCTGTAGTCTCAGCATTGCTCCTCTGAGTCTCTATGCCATATCTGTGGTGCTCTGCTCTTGTTGCCTCTGCCACTTCAGATGGAGATTATGAATGTGCTCTTCCAAATGGTCCTGTGATTTCTCTGTGTCCCAGATCGCTCTTAGACACTGAGGTATGGCTTTGATGGAGGACCGGTGTCCTAAATCACACACACTAGTAATAAAGCCTTAAAGATGCCCCCAGGGAAACCAAGGGTGGGGCTTGGCTCACACCCTCTACTAAAGTCAAGACTTCACATTCTCACTCACTGCCGTAGAGTCAATGCTTATTCATAGCAACCCTGTGTGGGTTTTTGAGATGTTCCCTGGTTGGCAGTTCAAAACCACTAGCAGCTTCAAGGGAGAAGGTCAACCTTAATCCCACCTTAATCTGGTAATAGCAAAACCAAACTCAGTGCCGTCAAGCTTATTTTGACTCATAGAACCTATAGGACTGCCCTTGTGAGTTTCTGAGGCCGTAAGTCTTTTTAAAAAAAAATCACTTTATTGGGGGCTCGTACAACTCTTATCACAATCCACACATACATCCCTTGTGTCAAGCGCATTTTTATATTTGTTGCCATCATTCAGTCTCAGAACATTTTCTTTCTACTTGAGCCCTTGGCGTCAACTCCTCATTTTCCCCTCCCTCCCCACCCTGCCTCCCTCACGAACCCTTGATAATTTATAAATTATTATTATTTTGTGATGCTTTACACTGTCTGACGTCTCCTTTGACTGACTTTTCTGTTGTCCGTCCCCCAGGGTGGGGGTTATATGGAGATCCTTGTGATCGGTTCTCCCCTTCTATCCCACCTTCCCTCCACCGTCCTGCTATCTCCTCTCACCACTGGTCCTGAGGGTTCCATCTGTCCTGGATCCCCTGTGTTTCCAATTCCTATCTGTACCAGTGTACATTCTCCAGAGACCATAACTCTTTATAGGAGTAGAAAGCCCTGTGTTTCTCCTATGGAGCAGCTGGTGGTTTTGAACCGCTGACCTTATGGTTCACAGTCCAACAATGTGTAACCCCTAGACCACCAGGGCCCCTCTTGTAACATAAAACTCCTTCTAAATGGGATCATAGCCACAGGCATAGAGCCTAGAATTATAATGCGTCACATAAGGAATTATGCCTAGAAGGGACATAGCAATTGATTACATCTCACAGCCCACTACCCCGAGTGCATCACCAGGTATTTTTTTCCTATCCACATAGCAGTAAAAATAATTAAGAGTATTATGACTGAATTATTTTGACTGAGTTGTATATAGCCTATAAGTGATTCTTTAATAAGATTTTCTTAGCTGCCCACTCCCCCAGTATCTTTTATTCACATTCTTTCTCATCAGAGATTTGCCTTAAATGCATTTATACCTTATTTCTCTTCTCTAGTATTCCTTAGACATATATTTGTTATTTAAAGCCAGACAAATTCCTTAGACTGTAAACTCCACAGAAGTAATGTAACTCAATAAGTATTTGTTGAAATAATATTTAATTAATACAAAATGATTTGACTAAACTGTCAGATTCTATTTCTTAGAACCAACTCCTTTCAAGAATCAGATACCTCTATATTTTTATCTAAACAGGATTATCAAGGGAGTTAACTAGAATTGATTGAATTTTAAAATAGTTTAGTTCTTACCAGGTAAAATGTTTTTTGCAGCAATCAATATGCATAGAAAACTAATAATGCTTAAAAGAGAGATTTTCAGTGGACTTTTAGTAGTAAGAGGAATAGAATCTGATGATAAGTCCTTGGTCTTCAGGTTAACCTCCAAGGCTTTATTTTTAATTATTATTTGGTAACTCACAGTAAATTTACATTCCCTATTTTCTAGCAAGCTTTCCCCCTCCTACCCCCCAAATTATAACAGCAGTACAACTAGAAGAAAGAATCTTACCAAAGTCACTAACAGTGTAATCTTGAGTAAAACCTTAGTTTTCTCGTCCAACATACTGATTTTAGTTCACATGGAAAACGCACACCAGCCTGTGTCATCTAAGTAACATAATACAAATATGAAGGAGGGAATCACATGCGAGCTTCAGTTGGGAACACCTAGTTTGCAGAAGGCTATGTGACGGTAAGCACCCAAAATCTATTTGCAGGGTCCACATATGGATTAAGCCTCCAGTCCCCCAGTCATAGTTCAAGACTGTGAACAGTGAGAATAGTGAGAGCACGGAAAGTCAATTGCAGCAGATGTAGCTCAGTCACAATATTAACCTATCATTTGATCTCCCGTTGGACCCATCTTAAAGCTATTTCAATTTTTAAAAAGTGAAAAGAAAATACACGTGGAGTAAGCCCCTGGGGAATACACTCTGACCATGGACCCGGGAAATGAATCGCTTTGCTAACATACAGAATGCATCAGAAAGTGGATTGTTGCGGAAGCATTTAGGTTAAAATTTAGCATCCTATCATTTGGTGGTTCTTATGATCTATTTAAATTTGTTGTTGGTCTTTGTATTTCCTGCTTTCTTTCCATTGAAGTTTTTATCTGTTTTACTTTGTTATTCTTGTCATTTTTGTTGTTTGTTTGGTTTAAAATATTTTTCTGTAAATAAAATTCAGGATAGGCAAATCTATAGAGACAATAAATGAATTTATGATCCCCTGGGGATATGGCAGAGGAGGTTGGGGGGAAATGGGAAGCTAATAATGATGAGTACAAGAATGAAGAAAATGTTATAAAATTGATTGTGGTGATGATTGTAGAACTCTCCTTGATTCAATTGAGCGATATGTGAATTATATGCCAATAAAACTATTAGGGGAAACAATCAAAATACTGATCTTACTTATTATTAATTAGTTGTAGTTCATTTATATATTAATAAGCATAAAGTGCCATTGTTGTTAATACTAATAATACCGCATAGGCAATCATCTTTTAAAAATGTATATACTATGGTAATGCAGTGAGGTATTGGTAGTCCCATGGTAGAATTACCACCTTCTGTGCTGGAGACTCATGTTCAGTGCATAGCCAATTCAGCTACACTTAGCCAACACCCATCCCTCATGTTACTATGATGTTGAATGGATTTCAGTGGAGCTTTCTGACTGAAACAGACTTGAACAAAATGGGCTAGTGATGTACTTCCAAGAATCATCCAGCGAAACTCCCTGGGATCGTTACGGTTCAATCCACAACTGTTTATGGTGATGACATCAGATCACACAGAGGTCTGATGTCATAGGGTTGGGCTACTCAGTTGTTAGGCAACACCATAATGTGGAAGGAAAAGTGGGGCTATGAGTGGAGAAACTAAGAAGAGACTAGAAGGCAACAGAGACCCTTGAACAGTTTTTATTTAATCATGTTCCATTCCTAACTTTTAGAGATTGAGAATAGCCTTCTATTTGGAAGATCACAGTTAATTCACTCACACTACTCTGAGAATGACTTTCACTAAAGGTGTTCACCCCCCCTCCCCCGTGCCAAACACACACAGTGCCATACTTTTTAGGGTGCCATAAAGCATTTCATTAAAATTATATATGAAATAGATAAATAAAATAAAAACTAAGTAATTTATCAGTTTCTTTGATCATTAAGTGGGTAGGTAGAATTGTAGTTTTCTTAGTTATTTTTCTTCTTTCTTCTTTAGATTTGTGTGTGGTTTTTATTTATTTAGTGGTATGTTTATAAGGATGATGACAAAAACTGTGTACATTAAAAAATTTTTAAATATTTCAGAAAAAAATTCTTTCATAATCATGATATTCATATCAGTAAAAATTAAGATAATTTAGCTACATATGTAGCTAATTTATGGTTTCATGTAATTAGATTGAGAACAGCTATATAGTATTTACCCCCAAAACTCAATGGACTATTTAAAAAATACAGTATTTAAGCAAATTTCATGAAGAGGATTGATAGACAGATGGACTCAATGGATGTACTTATAAACCTAATTTGTAAGAATTACCCAATTCAGCGGGGAGTGTATTTATAGGATTTTGTTGTTGTTGCTGTTAGCTTATCAAGTCAGTTGTGACTCATAGCAACCTTATATTGCACTAGAACAACACACTGCCTGGTCCTGTGCATCCTGCGCAATTCTCACAATTGGTCTTATTTATAGGATAGGGTCAGTTCGTCGTGAAAAATTCTCTAAATTTTGTGTTAATTAATGAACTTCATGACCTTTCAAGCAATTGTAAAAATCAACATTTTTCTTTGTTTTTAGTCATCACTTATGAAAAGATACATTAATTCTGTCCTAAAGAGTGCTATGCTCTTAGTAACCACGGCCCGTAGCATTTTGAAACAAAGGTTAGATAAAACACATGATCTCTTGATGTAATTAGTTGAATAACCACACTAGAAATAATAGAAATATGTGAATGAATGAGATCAAGCTTGAGAGAAGGACTCCTGAGAGCACTGCTGTTGGGTGGTTGCACTTGCTAAGTGTCACCGGCTTGATTTTCGACGCATAGTGACTGACATCTTATGATAGGCTTCCTGCCCTTTCTTCTTCATAGGGACTCTCGAGTCACTACTCAAGTAGCCAACTTTGGGGTTAACAGTTGAGGGCTTAACCATTGTGCCCTAAGGGCTTTACTATTTTCTTAGCCCTAATAAGTAGCTTTATCAATTATTTTAATAGGCTCTCTTTCAACAAGTATTTGTTGCAATGTTAATACATTTGCATATTAACATACCAATTCTCACAAAAATACTTTAATGATTAATTTTTGATTACTTATTACGTGCCAGGCTACTGCAGTAGTTGCTTTTAATTATATCTTTTATTTATCACAAAAGTACTTGTGAAAATAGATATTATTAATATGACTACTTTATGAAGAAGATTAGTGAAGTTAAGTGGCTTTTTCCTCAGTTGTATGGCTTATGGATTCAAAAGGACACTAGACAACAGAAGACTTTCATTGGAAAACTACCTTTGGAATCTCTTATGTTAAGGAGACATTGGAATCATCTGCAGGGCTTGTTAAAAATGAATTGACTAGTGTCATTTCCCAAAGTCCGATTCAGAATATCTGAAGTGGGGTGTGAGAAATTTCATTTCTAACAAGTTCATGGGTGATTTTGATGATACTGGTGCTGGAACTACCCTTTCAGAACTTCTGCCTCTCCAGTATTTGAAATGCAGCACAACTGAAATGCTAAGTTGAGATGATGTGTGACAGATCACGATGGCAATAATCTTAATAGGATGATGGATGACTTAGGTCAGGGTCTCTAAAAGCACAGCTTGAGACAGGGATTCCTCTTTGAGTGATTTATTAAGCATGTGCTCTTGGGAGAAGGGGAGTGGGTTTAGAGTAAAGGGTAAAAGCTAAAGATCAATGAGTAGGTACCAGAGAAACTATTCTGCTGCTGTGGGCAGCTCTGGAGCATAGAATTAATCCTGCTTTGTGTTATTGGGAGGAGCCCTGTTGGCAGAGTGCTTAAGCACCTGGCTGCCAACTAAAACATCAACAGTTCAGATCCACCGTGGCCTTCTGCTTCCTGTAAAAATTACAGCCCGCGTAATTGTCCCTGTGGGACAATCTTACTCTGTTCTGTAGTGGAATCTTGGACTTGACCCAATGGCAATGGGTTTGGTTTTTGGTTTGTGTTATTGTCTGTGACAATCATTGACTGAATGATTGCAAGGGAACTCCACTTTTTTTGAAGGTAGCACTGCAGAGAAGGAGGCAGCTATGAATGGTCACCCAACAGTGGCAGCGACTGTGTAAGGGTGAGTGCAGGAGCTTAAGGAGCATCTAGGATTAGGTAATGGATTAACTAAATCCATTACCAACGAGTAACCTGAAACCAAAAAAGAAAGGAAGAAATCTATAGTGAAATCTATACGATCATATGGTCTGCATTTGTGTTAAAAGGGTGAGGTTTGACTCCATAGCAATTTTTGTGAGAAAGAACTCGTGATTTTAGCTGACCTCAAGTTCAAGATAAGCAAAAACAAAAATGACCTGAAACCCTAGAAAAACTACTACTTAAACTACTTTAATTAAAGTATAAGTGGATGCCAAAGTATGGGCTGCGAACCACTGGGAATCTATATGATTAAAGCTATTTTTATAATAATGTTAAGGCATCATTTGCATATTTTTATTCTCATTCATTCCTGAGTTTTCAAAGGTTACCTGACACATGGCATTGCAACAGATCGAGTGCAAATGCAGATAGGAGAGGCCAGCTGTCTTCTATGAAGTCAGTCATTAAAAGTGTTTGTAAAAATGTTAAACAATGCCACTTTCCTCCATATTTATTTTTGGTTTGAAAAAATATATATTCTCCATAGATATATTGCTATTATGATAATTTGTATATTTAAAAATGAACTCTTTATTAAAATGTCCGTTTTAATATGCATTAAATATCAATAGAACGCTCTTAAACTAAAGCTCTTTGAGATCCTCAGTGAATATTATTAGTGTAAAAGGGTCCTGAGACCAAAACATTTCAGAACTACTCATACCAGACAAGGAAATAATACATTATTACTTGTTAAGTACTTTTATAGCTATAATAAACAATACATGTGAATGTAACTAATAATATGGAGCCCAGGTGGCATAGCGGTTACCTGTGGTTGGCATAGTGGGCGGCTAACTGTAAGGTCAGCTGTTGGAAACCACTAGCTACTCCAAGGGAGAGAGTTTCAGCCTGGAAAACCCACAGGGGCAGTTCTAGTCTGTTTTATGGGGTCGCTATGAACTGGAATCCACTTAAGGGAGTGTGTTTGGTTTGGTTGGAACTAATAGGAGATGATAAATGAATCATAAATAGAGTCAATTCATGCAAAGTAAAGAATGGTTGGGTGCTGTGGAACTGTTAACCTAAAACAGAAAACCCAGGAAGGTTAGTTGTGTTCACATAAATAAAAATGCTTCTCATAGAAGAAAGAGTAAATTTAATTTACAGGTTTTGGGAAATGGAGTTCTTTTAGGTTTATCGTATTGGACAAAGACTTTTTACTTAGTGTAGTTAGAATAGTTTGTAACATTTCTGAATATGTGAATGATTAGGAGAATTGTTTTTGATCATGATCTTTACCAGCGAACAACAGCAATTTATTGCAGTGATTAAAAGCTTTTCTACATTAAAATGGATATTTTCAATAGGAGCCTGCATAGCTATTACTATTAACCCTTGAGGTACTTTATTGTATGACATTTATTTTCGTGAATGTGTGTTGATGTTAGCACTTTATCAATTTAAGATTTTTTAACTGAGGATTTGCTTAATTAAATGAAGATATCATTTGATATTAGCAAAATACACCATTTAATAGTTGGTCTGCTTTCGTGAATTTAAGCCTATGTTGAATGACTTTTTTGAAGCTTTATTTATATAAATAAAATGCTGGAGCATGAAAGTTGGAAACCAAGTTCAGTTAGATAATTTATTGATGGAAAGTAGTCATTTATTAGCCTTTAAATTTGCATGTGTATGCTCACTGCCAATGAGTCCATTCTGACTCACAGTGACCCTGTAGGACAGAGTAGAACTGCTCCTGTGGGTTTCTGAGACTGTAGCTCTTTACAGGAATAGAAAGCCTCATCTATCTCCCATGGAGGAGAGTAATTTCAAATGGCTGACTTTACAGTGAGAACCCAGTAAGCCACTAGGCCTCTTTGCATGTATATATTGACAATGAATAACAAAACTCATTTTGCAAATGAACTGATGAATTTTTAAAATATTTGGTAAGATTCTAAGTTAAAGTACCAGTTAATAAAGATTAGAATGATATTGGATAAAGCATACATTTTCTATCATCCAGTTTATCATTAAATCACATTCCTAGAAGGAAATAATCAGATGACTATCTGCCATGGATATTGAAGATCAATAATCAGTAGTAGAAATTATTAATGAGTGTTTAGAAGAAGGAAATGTCTGAAATTATTTTCTATGGGACCAGTTTTCTAGCAGCCATTCTGAAGTGCTTTTTACTCTAACATTAATTTATGAAATTTTGAACCTTTTTCATAGAATTGAGTTGACCCAGATACTGCCTTTTGATAAATGCAATTTGGATACCTGTATTTTTTTTTAACTGGGACAGTAATTTCTTCACTGCTGAAGTTTGGATTTTTCTGTCAAAAGTTAGATTACTGAAGTTCTCTTTCTTCCTTTTGAAGAGGTATCAGAGATGGGTATTGAGCATATTTTATTTATTCATTTACTATCCTCGTTACTTTAGAGCCTCAGGTTGCACCTTCAGATTACATTTTATATAACTATGAAAACGGTAGAGTCATAAAAATAGCAATAGTATGCTCCTGCGGCCCAGCAGCAGGGAAGATTGTTATCCTAGGGCCTATAGTCCACTACCTGGGACTTTTCCTTAGACCAGGGCAGGTAGAGTATTACAGAGAACGAAGCCCTTAACAAAAAGCAGCCTATCATAAATTTCCTGAAGCATAAAACCAAGAACCACTAACAGCAGATGATCTCAATTGCCAAAAGAACATAGCAGAGAGTGATGATCTCTGAGGTAACTGGGGCTTCAAATGCACTCATTTGCCCTAAGGATTTTATTAAGTGACTTGTAGGATGAGTTCTATTTTATATGTCTAAAATAGACTCAGATGTCAGAATATTATGTTATTTTAGAACAGACAAAAATGACAAGCCACAATTCTCAGTGATTACTAACAATTTCATTATAAAGCAATTGGTATTTCTAGATTGAAGTATAGACTTTTTGATAAATGTAAATGGTAAGTGGTAAGTGTGATTACCCCTAGCATTGACAATGTAATTATTAAAGTAATGTTAAGAAACTAGAAGGTGTGTTATATGTAACCATTGTAGATATGGAGGGAAGCGCATGGCTTGACATGGTCACTCATGATTGATTGATCTGAGGATTCCAATGATGAGAGATGCATGAATTTTTTTTTTAACTTTTAGGGAATAACTATTAATGCAGCAGTTGAACCCTGCCTTTGTGTTTTTCTAATGGTATCATGAAAATTTTCTAAAATAAAATTAATTTGAATTTTATTTAATTTAAAGGGTGGGGATGTTGCTGTTTGAGAAGGAAATAATAGGGTATTCTGATTAGTTCTGATTAAGATTTGCAATTCCAATAATTTTGAGGATTAATTTATTTATGATTGAGATAGATATAATATGCAGTACACAAACTGCATTTTGGCTAGCATATGACAGAAACGATTGCTTACTTAGATGACTTACTTAGAAGTCATCCAAAATTACATAGAGAGATGCCCTAAAATTGTGTGAACTGTCTTGTGAAGGCTGTGCCTGGGGGATCTTATTGCAACTAAGGGTTCTGCCAGGATGTCTTAAATAAAGACAGGGACGTTCTCCACATCCTATGAAACCTTCTTCCTTCTATAAGCAGTGCATACATGCGTTATATCACTTGGCAAAATTCAGAGAGTGTATTAGGTTTTGTGAGAACCTATATCATAAAAGGCTTTTACCTTTGATATTCCATGCTCTTTTCTGCTTGGAAGAGCAAAGAGAGAATTAAAAAAAAAAATTTTTTTTTGGAGGGAAATCAAGTTGAATAAATCCAGATAGGTAACTAATTCTTCTTCTTTTTATCAAGCTAGTAGAAAAGCCTTTGTGAAAACACCTTCCATAGCCATTGTATTTATCTCAGCAGCAAGTTGTATCATAAAGCTTTATTCTATAGGGTTTTTAAATTGAGCAGTTTAAAATCAAGCGTAATATTTCTAGCAATGGATATGTATTCTGAGCTGGTGTTTCTGTTGCAATGGAATTGCTGGTGTCCAATTGTAAAAGTCTAATTTAGGACACAGATGAATTGTTATAATCACTCTAATTGTATACCACCCTCATTCCTTTCAATGAATTTGAGATGCTTCCCATGATAATGCCTTTTAAAGGATATGTAATGGGTTGTCAGTGGCTTCAAACTTTGTGGGTCTTTTCCATGGTGCATTTCTCAGCAAGATATCTGTTTTTTGTTTTGTTTTGTTTCAAATCATTGTATTAGGGGCTTGTACAACTCTTATCACAATCCCTCCATCCATTGTGTCAAGCACATTTGTACGTTGTTGCCATCATTCTCATAACATTTACTTTCTGCTTGATCCCTTAGTATCAGCTTTTCATTTCACCCCCCCTCTACCTCCCTCATGAACCCCTGATAATTTATAAGTTATTATTATTTTGTCGTTTCTTACACTGTCCGGTGTCTCCCTTTACCCACTTTTCTGTTTTCCATCCCCCAGAGAGGAGGTTATATGTAGACCCTTATAATTGGTTCCCCCTTTCTACCCCACCTTCCCTCCATCCTCCAGTATCGCTACGCTCACCACTGGTCCTGAAGCTATCATCTGTCCTGAATTCCCTGTGTTTCTGGCTCCTATCTGTTCCAATATATATCCTCTGGTCTAGCTGAATTTGTAAGGTAGAATTGGGATCATGATAGTGGGGAGCAACATTTAAGAGTTAGAGGAAAGTTGTATGTTTCATTGTTGCTACACTGCACCCTGACTGGCTGGTCTTTTCCCTGCGACCCTTCTGTAAGGTGATGTCCTGTTATCTACAGATGGGCTTTGGGTCTCCACTCTGCACTTCCTCTCATTTACAGTGATAAGATATTTTGTTCTTTGATGTCTGACACCTGAT
>NW_022111373.1:68549744-68551057 GCF_000313985.2 Echinops telfairi | reverse complement strand
TTGCATTTTTATAAACTTACCTCAGTGGACTCAGGTTGTACTCATTCTTTGGCTTACTTCACTTAGCATAATTTCCTCCATTTCTTCCCATGCAGCTATATGCTTCATGCATTCATCACTGCTTTTTAGCAATGCATAGTACTCCATTGTATGTATGTATCCCAGTTTTTTAATCCATTCATCTGTTGATGGAAATTTGGGTTGTTTCCATCTCCTTGCAATTGTGAACTGTGCCGCCATGAACTTTGGAGCACAGATGTCTGGTTTTTATATTGAATGAAAATGAGCCACTACTTTGTACTCCTTTCTCCTCCTTTGATCTTTTGGGGAATTCTGTATATGGAGAGAGGTACATTTTATGATACATCACAATCAAATTTGATTTTGTAAAAGATCAAATATTATTGTTGTCAGGTGCCCACCAATTGGTTTTGAATTATAACCACCCCAGATACCAGAGAACAAAACACTGCCTGGTTCATAACATTTTCACAATCAGTATTATGTT
Organism: Echinops telfairi; assembly: GCF_000313985.2. NCBI lineage: Eukaryota > Metazoa > Chordata > Mammalia > Afrosoricida > Tenrecidae > Echinops > Echinops telfairi. The sequence goes on along the minus strand of NW_022111373.1, from coordinate 68,550,549 downwards.
TCAGCCCATTGTTGGAGTTACTGTGTCAGTCCACCGCACTGAGGATTTTTATCCTTTTCATCGACCCTCTCTACTTTACCAAGCATGATGTACTTCTCTAGGAACTCATTGCCATCGAGTTGATGGTGACTTATAGTGACCCTAAGGACAGGGTAGAACCACCTCTGTGAGTTTCCAAGACTGTAATTCTTTAAGGGAATAGAAAGCTTCCTCTTTATCCTATAGGCTATTGGTGGTTTTGAACTTCTGACCTTGTGATTAGCAACCCAATGCATAACCACTACCTCACCAGGGTTCCTTCTCTGGGAACTAGTCACTTAAAATAATTATTTCAAAGTACAGGAGATGAAGTTTTGCCCCCCATCCTTCTGAGGATCATATATATGGCTGTATTTTTTTCAACTACCTTCTGGAAGTTCATGTTATATTCAATATTCTTCACCAACACTATAATTCAGAATCTTCGATTCTTCTTTGGTCTTCCATATTCATTGTCCAGCTTTTACAGGCATATGAGGTGATTTTTCAATACCCTGGCATGGGTCAAATACCCTTCAGTCCTATTTAACTCTTTAAAGAGGTCTTTTGCACCCAATTTCTCCAAATAATACATTATTTGGCTCAGTTGTGAGGGTTTTTGTTTTCTTTATGTTGAAGTATAAGCCATATTGAATGCTGTAGATTTTGTTGTTTATCGGAAGTGTGTCAACTCTTCTCTGCTTTCAGCACACAAGGTTTTATTACAGGTTATTAATGAGTCTTGCTTCAAAATATGAAGGGCTAACCTATCCCCCCCCCCCCAAAA
>NW_022111373.1:68547417-68549026 GCF_000313985.2 Echinops telfairi | reverse complement strand
AGCCATCCAAACAGATGAGTTTGAAAAATGTTTCCAAGAATGAAATCACAGATTTGACAAATATATTAAGTTGTAATAGAGAGTACTTTGAAGGTGCTAAGGATGTTTTGTAAAAAAATTAAAGACATAGCTTTGAAAAAAATCCAGTTTTGTGGGGTACTCCTCCTATGTATATAGTAATTTAAAATATAACAAAATTTTTAAATGCAGGTATTTTTAAATTTTATTTCATTTTTTAAAATTTAAATTTAAAATTTAAATGAAATATAAAATACTTGAGCATTTAAGTTATTTTATTAATTACATTACATTCCCCCTCCCCCCTTAAACAGAGTGATGCCTGGGTTCACGAACTCAATTAGTTATAATTTTGTGTTCACCTACAGAACAGTTCAAGAAGTAAACATATTTTTCCCACAAGAAATAATGGAAAACCAAATAATTGCTTCCGAGGCCCTCAAACCACACTTACGAATTCACTGTGGAGGCTTATAGCTGCCTAGCATATCACTGTGTCAGATAAGCTTTCACCATTGAGTTATTTCTGATTTATCCAAATTAACCGTCACTTTTCAACCTCTGGATGGTCTGAGTTCTTTGTTTCGTAGTTAACAATTTCACACCTTTCACTACATTAGCAGCCTTAATCACACCCACCACCTACCCCCCACCCAAATTGTTGATAATATCTATTTAGCTATGTTATTTTCTACCACCAAGTCAGACAAGCAGCGAACTGATTCAAATTTCACAGTGATTTTTTTTCTTTAACTTTATCGTGGTTCTCAGGTTTCTTCTTAGCTTGACTGCTGGTCTTGCTATCTTTGGGGCCATGGTCATGATGTTTTAGCAAATAATGCACAATAAAAAGCACAATGATGACTGTTTTAATGTATAAACACAAGCAGTATGTGTTATCTCAGCCAGAGGGGCGCTTAGACTGAAGCGTCACCCCTTTGTGTCTATGCTGAGACGCAAGATTCATTTTCAGCCCATACAGGTGTTTTCAAGTCGAGTTTTCAGTTCATCTATGGAGCAAAATTACAAAGACCCAAGACATTTTTTTTCTTTCAAATTTAGCTGTTGGAGTAGTGGAAAGTTCAAATGTCTAATAAAATGAAAGAATAATCTAGCTGCATGATTTCTCGTGCAAGGATCCCCCCCAAAATCTTTCACATATTCTAAAGAAATTAAATGTTAAAAAGATCATGGGAAAGCTCATGCTAATCTGTAATCTCTAGCGTTATAAGGATTATTGGCTGTTGCTGTTGGTAGCATGATAAGAGTAGCCACTTCTCTGAATTAAAAAAAAAATATTACTACTAAGAGAAGTGTAACTATTATGTAGAGTATTATTATAATACAAACTAGTTGTCTAGAAGTGGGGGAAGTCATACATGCAAATGAGTACTTGCATGGTATCCCTGTGTGGTCTAACTCTGAAATGCTCACTATTTTAAAGAGATTTATTTTAAAATGACAGGGATTAGAACAAACTATTGTAGTGGTTCTGAACCTTCTTATACTGTAAGCATAGATGGCTTTTAGGGATAAACAATGGGCTGCTAACCACAAATTTGGATGTTCAAACCCACCAGCTGCTCTGCGG
>NW_022111373.1:68544416-68545478 GCF_000313985.2 Echinops telfairi | reverse complement strand
AAAACTCTTGCTGTTGAAGCGATCAAAGTGCTTTAACAGTATTGTTTTGGGTTGCATAAGTGGGATATGCGAACTTCAGTAATGTTCTTCCATATGGTGTCTGCACATTTGCTGCTTTAGAGATATTCCTTGCTCTTAGCAAACTGTTAGTCTGTCTGTGCTTGTGATGAGCATTGAGAGGAATTACATTTGTACCAGCTGACCTCACAGGAGCCTTAGGGTAGAGATTCCATATTTGTTTGAACTCTAGTTTAGTTGGAAAGGATCGAAAGGAGTAGAAAGACTGTCAGGTGACAGTGTTACATCAGTGTGACATAGGTGCCTGAGAAAGTGCTGTTTTCTATGGCCAGAGGGTCAGAGGGTACAGCAGCCTGGCAGATTAAATATAGCATCTATATTCTGGTTACTTGAACATAGCTTAATTTTAAGGAAAAATAAAAATAGCTGTTACAATCTAAATTAGTAATCAGAAATGTTTGGAGGAGATAGTTACAACGACCATGGAGTATTCTGAAGTGACATTATTGAATACTCTCCTGTAATTACTTGTTAACAGATCTCTCGGGCTTCCTTTAGGTTTGTTAAATATGAAATGGAAGGGAGAACATATGTAATGATCTTTTACTGTGAAATCTTCCTGTCTTCCCCAGACTCCTGACTTTCAACGATGTTAACACCTTTCTTCCTTTGAACATGCTCTGAACACTCTTTGTCTTGAGGGCGTGTGGTATCAGTCATCTTGTTATTTCTCTTACTTTCTTATTTAGTCTTATCCTTGGCCATTTTATAAGTGCCCACAAGATTATACTTGTTTCTAGACCCTCTATCTTTATGAGATGCCTTTATTGCCACTCTCCAATCCTCTCTTACCATCCTAACTTTCTTTCTTTTTTCTACTATCCTAATTTTCTTCTTTAAATTTAAAAAAAAGTCATTTAATCTGGGCCTCTTATAGCTCTTATAACAATCCATACATCCATTGTGTCAAGCACAGTTGTACATATGTTGCCATCATCCTTTTTAAAACATTTTCTTTCTACTTGAGCCCTTGGTATCAGCTCT
>NW_022111373.1:68542869-68544316 GCF_000313985.2 Echinops telfairi | reverse complement strand
AATCGGTTCCCCTTTTCTGCCCACACCTTCCGTCTACCTTCATGGTATTGTTACTCTCATTATTGTTCCTGAGGGGCTTATCTGTCCTGGATCCCATGTGTCCAGAATGTCTTATCTGTATCAGTGTACTTGTTCTGGTCTAGCCAGATTTGTAATGTAGGCCTGGGGTCATGATAATGTTGGGGAGGAAGCATTAAAGAACTAGAGGAGTGTTGTGTTTCATTGGTGCTATACTGCACTCTGGCCTGCTCGTACCTTTTTGGTGACCCCTCTGTGAGAGGATGTCCAATTGTCTAGAGATGGGTTTTGGGTCTCCACTCTGCCCCCCACCTTGTTCACATCTATATGATTGTTTGGGGTCTTCTGATGCCTGATGCCTATTCTGTCTACATCTCATGATTGCACAGGCTGGTGTGCTTCGTCCATGTGGGCATTGTTGCTTCCCTGCTAAATGGTCGCTTGTTTATGTTCAAGCCTTTAAGACTCCAGATGTGATATCTTTTAATAGTCAGGCACCATCAGCTTTATTCACCACATTTTTTATGCACCCATTTTGTCTTCATCAATAGTGTCAGGAAGGTGAGCATCACAGAATTCCAGGTTATTAGAACAAAGTGTGCTTGCATTGAGGGAGGACTTGAGTAGAGGCCCATTGTCCATCTGCTACCTTAATACTGAACATATAAATATATGTACTTAGACCTGTATCCCTATCATTATATACTAATATATTTATATATGTATGTGCCTGTATTTACAACTATATAACTGTCCTTTGTCTCCTAGTTCTTTCCTCTGTTTCCTTTTACTTTCCTCCTGTTCTATTATCATGTTCAACCTTCACTTGGCTCTCAGTAATTTCTCTTGGATACATTGCACTTGATCAAACCCCACCAGGCATTTTACACCCTCCTTGCCATTGATTTTAGATCACTTGTTCTCTTGTCCCCAAGTGTGTGGAATGCCCCTTTCTTTTCCCCCATGTCCCCTGGAACCATTAGTCCCATTGTTTTCTCCTTGGGATTGTTTACCCTGCCTATCTTATATAGATAGACATGGGGGGAAATGCCTGTAAATAGTTCCAGGTCTGTCTGTTGAGTTTTATGAAGGTTTTCTGATTGAGTCTTGACGAGGGACCAAGCCCTGCCCCCGAAGTGTATTTTTAGGATTCCTCGGGGACTTCATTGCTCTGCTCCCCTTGCTGCTCTCTGTTGCACTCTCTTTGTGTTATGCCCCGGTGTCCGGAGATCAGACTGGGCACAATTCCTCCACTGTGTCCATAGTGTTGTCCCCCATAGCTCTGTGGGTCGGTGAGGGGACACCATGTCTCATGGTGGGGCTGGCCCTATGGTCCTCTCTGTGCATTGGCTGCTCTGAGCAGGTATATCGTCCTCAGGCTTGGTGGGCCAGGATGCGGTTCTCTCTCTCTCTCTCTCTCTGCTTCCTT
>NW_022111373.1:68540314-68541811 GCF_000313985.2 Echinops telfairi | reverse complement strand
ACTGGATATGTTTTCAGTAGAGATCATTGCTGGAGGTGGGCATCATGCTTGGTCATGTGGAGGGGCAGTGAAAAAGAGGAAGGTCCTGATAAGACAGCGTAATTCAGTGGCTTAAGCAGGCAAAAAGCTGTGAGGGTGGCACAGGACCAGGCGGTGTTTCCTCCTGTTGCGCTTAGAGTTACTGTGTGTCGGTACCAACTCAATGGTACCCAGCAACAACAACTACCCTTTTTCAAAAATCTGTTTTCTGTAGGCTTATGGATTTACTTCTAGATTCTCAAGCCTGTTCCATCAATCTGCATAGCTATCGTTTTACCAGGGTCAGGCTGTTTTGGCTCCTCAGGGCTGTGTGGTGTGTTTTGAGACTTGGAAGTGAGAGGCCTCCTATTTTTTTGTTCTTCTTAATAGTGCTTTCCTTATCCTGAGTCTCTTTCCTTTCAGCACAGAGTTGGCGATGAATTTTTCCATATCTTTATAGAATGATGCTGAGATATGGACATGGATTGCATTGTATTTACAATTACTTTGGGGGAGGACTGGCATTTTCAGAATGTTTAATCTTCCTATTCATGAATATGACAGTTTTAATTGTCTCATATGCATGTGAAGGTTAGACATTGAGTAAGCAAGATCAAAGAAGAATGGATACATTTGAACGGTGGTGCTGGAGAAGAATATTGAAAGTACCATGGACTGCCAAAAGGACAAACAAGTCCGTCTTGGAATAAGTATGGCCAGCGTGCTCCTTAGGGGGCAGGGATGGTGAGATTTGTCTCACATACTTTGGACACGTTGTCAGGATAGACCAGTCCCTGGAAAAGAATATCATGCTTGGTAAAGTAGAGGGTGGGCTAAAGAAAGGAAGACCCTTGACCAGATGGATTGACAAAGTGAGCGAAACTATAGGCTAAAGCATAGGAAAAGTTGTGACGATGGCACAGGACTGGGAAAGGTCCCCCCCACCCCACCCCTGTTGTGCATAGGGTCTCTGGGTTGGAAGCAGTTCAATGGCACTCAACAACAAGAACAACATCAGTAGTTTTTCTTTTGGTCTCTATCAAAATCAAGCTATGGAAATTTTCTTTCTTCTAAGCTATTTATTATAATCACTATATCTTCTGTCTTTATCATCCTTCATATTATATCTTCTGTCTCGATCATCCTTGATATTAGCAATTAGGGAACGATCATATGAAGGGGTAGGAGATAGGCAGAGTGAGAGTGCAGCGAGGGTAAACCAAACACTAAACTCACTGCCGTCGAGGGGCACTATTTGACATCGTTATGGGTTGAATTGTGTCTCCCCAGAATATGTTGTAAATCCTAGCCTCTAGGCTTAGTTATTATCCCATTTGGGAATTGGTTGCCTTTATTATGTGAATAAGATAGGATTAGTGTTGGGTGCATCTTGAGTGGGTCTCTTCTGAGATTTAAACAAGTGGGAGAAGCAGATATAAGAATGAGATATCCAGTCAGGGTGCGATGTAACAATGATGA
>NW_022111373.1:68535938-68539293 GCF_000313985.2 Echinops telfairi | reverse complement strand
TCTGGAGCAGAGTGAGACATGGAGGATCTTGGGCAATAACCTCAAATAAAGTGCCAGAGCTTTCCAGTTTGACAGCTTGCATTCTGATAGCTCAGACTGACATAAAAATACATGGTTGAGCTCTGGCAACAAGAAATTTGGGGGCTGGGGAAGAATCCATCTGTTCCTCTATCTGCTTTATGAACCCATCAACTAAACCTGGTTTCTGCAGTCACTTCTGCAGAGATCAGGCTGCAGCATCTCCTGGACATTCATAAAGTAATGTCAATTCCCCCAAATATTCCTCCAAATCATACTCTTGTGATGTTGGGATTTACCCCAGTGCTAGAAGTAGCCATATTCCTTTTCTTCAACATTGTGCATCTTGAGGGTGTAGAGGTAGTTGTGAGAAGCTATAGGACTTTTTGACTAAGAAAGTCAACTTTGGGTGGAACATGAGACTGCAAGTTGTGACTTTAGATTAGTCCAAGAAGTAGTTGGACTTTAGGAGGGGTTGCCTGAATCACTCTTTCTTTGGGGCCTCGGGTCAACCAGTTTGCTAATGTACTATTAGTTTCCTGAATCTTGGCATCCTATCCAAGTTATAGGAAGCACTGAGAGTAAGAGAGACAAAGCAAGTCAGCCAGCATCCATGAAGCAAAGTCAAGATTAAAACGCTAGGAAGTGGTACAAACCTTAAGTCAAGCAATGAGGAACTAGCAATGAAGGGGTTGGAGTTAGCAGAGATGAGAATGCAGTGAGGTTAAGCTAAAAACTAAACTCACTGCCGTCGAGTGGGTGCCGACTCATAGTGACCCTAGTGGGGTAGGATAGAACTGCCCCTGTGAGTTTGCATGACTGTAACTCTTTACAGGAGTAGTAAGTTGCCCAGTGGCTAGTGGTCAAATTGCTGACCTTGTGAATCGCGGCCCAATAAGGTGCTGCTATATCACCACGGTTCAATAGTAAGGTTAGGTGGGGGCAATAGTGAGAAGGATCTTGAATGATTGTGCCGAACAGTTTGGGATGCTCTGGTTCTCCTTTTCAATTAATGTGTGAGTCGTATTTGACCCTATCACACAAGTTTGAAAGATCAGACAGAGCTAAGTGTAGTGTGCAAATATGAAATCATGTGGGATGTATAATTTTCATGCTTACCCCTGGTCCTTGTCTGTGTATTCCTTGTATTCCTTGTACCTTTTATATCATTATCTTGCTTGTTAGAGCAGATTTAGTGAGTCCTTCTGGATGTTTTATTGCTGTTGCAGGTATTGGTTATAGCCTTGTTGGGGCTAAAGCATTGTTCAGAGGTGCTGAGACATGAGTGAGGGGAAGCCATAGTCTCTACAATTATATTTACTAAACCATCATATGCTCCTTGAGTGCAGGACCCATAGCTTATTCATCCTTGGAATACGTTCTCAAGAGCTAATTATGAACCAATAATAAACCAGACATATTATTTAAAAATACAATTTTTATTCTATATAAAGATATTTTTGGTGAAAATACATGTTTTTAAAACTCAGTTTCTGTGGGATGAACTCAGCCTCATGGCAACTCCATGTCTGTGAGAGTAGAACTGTACTCCATAGGGTTCTCAATGGCTGGGTTTTGGGGGGAGGTAGATTGCCAGGACTTTCTTCTGAGGCACCCCTGAATAGGCTACGACCACAACTGTTTAGTTGACAGACAAGTGTGTTAACTATTTGTACAACCCATCGACTCCTGAAAATATTTAATGTGGCATTTTTATTCTACAATAGATATTTTATAAAGTAGCGTAGAAAAAATGTGAGTATACATCTCAGAAATCTGTTGTTCATAAAAATTTCTAGATATATTAAGATGAAAGTTCAATCGCTATTTATCCCACAGCCACAAAATTTTTCTCAAGGAAAGTTTAACCAGCGCCTGCACTTGGATTTTTACATATAAGATGATTGGTAGTTTGTGCTCCTTTTAAAAATAATAAACAAACGAATGTTTCAGGAAACCTGTGATAGACTGAATCAGCTGGAACTGATTTAATGTTATGGATAATTACATAATTAGTGCTGTAAAAAATAAACCATACTATGTACTTGATGGACTGGAGCTGCTGTGAAGGAGGTGTGTAATTATACAATCAGCATCCACCTCCTATGCTGATTCCAGGTAATCCTTTCTTTGCCTTGTCTAAGCAGGGGCTTCCTGTCTTCTATTTCCTGGTGTTATTTAAGCAGAGCGAGCGGAGTAGTTTTTAGCCCCTTGATAAGTCTTCATGATCCAAGTTCATGTCAGAACATCCTCTGAGACCAGTGGCTTGCTTATACATTTATTTTTTAATATACTTCCATAATAATAAATACATTTTTATATCAGGACCTACTCACTCACACACTCATACTTAAAACCAGAGTTCATAAAATAGATTTTATTCTTACTTTATTATATTAATATATTCTACTATACCTTTAAAAATCTGGTCAGGGCCTACCACATTTATTTTACAATCTACTGATAAGTGCCTGATAACTTGTGTTTGAAAAACCCTACCCTACTCCCATGATCTAAGCATGAACTGTACAGATAAGAGGATATTTTGCGTCAGACAATCATAGGGTCTACAATGTTAGGAATGACAAAATGAAGAGGAACAGTCTCCTATTGGTTGAGAGAGAGGACAGTTAAAAGTATATTCTAAAGTACAATGCTGTCAGCGGCAGGATAATATTCATGCATATGAGACTACATGCTAATGAAACTACTGTTCACATTTACACACCAGCCACTAATGTCAAAGATGAAAAAGTTGAATATTTTCACCAATTTCCACAGTCTGAAATGAAGAAAACTGCAGTCAAGATTCATGTGTAATTCCTGGTGATTGGAATGTCCAACTTGAAGATAAAAAAGAAGAACTGGTAGGTGGAAATTATGGTTTTAGTGTTGGAGACAATGCCGGAAATCATATGAGAGAATTTTGATACACTAACAACCAATTAATTCTAAGTATTCTTTTTTTTCAACAACGTAAATGGCAATTATACATGTGAACCTTGTCATATGGAATTAAAATCGACTAAACTTGGGGAACGAGGCAATGGAGATGTTCTGAAAAAGGGCAGGGGCGGACTGCAGAACAGACTATCAATTGCTCATGCACAAATTCAAGTCGAAGCTGAAGACACTTCAAATAAGTCCACAAGAGCCAAAGTCTGACCATGACAATATTCCACCTGCCTTTGGAGACCCTTCCAAGAATAGATTTGATTCATTGAACACTGATGATTGAAGACCAAATGAGCTGTGGAATGAAATTAAAGGTAATTACAAAAAAAAAGAAAAAGGAAAGAGAAGACATAAATAGATGTCAGAAGAGACTTTAGTGGGA
>NW_022111373.1:68524464-68534492 GCF_000313985.2 Echinops telfairi | reverse complement strand
TACTCAGCATTTCTCAAGTGAAAGCACTGAAGAAAACAGTTCAGATATGCGTCGCAATCTTAAAAGATTGTATGGGAAACTACTGGAAGACATAGGGAGCATCCAGAAAAGAGAGAGAAGAATACATGGAATTACTGTTCCAAGAATTGGTCGATGATTAGCCATTTGAGAAGGTAGCATTTGATCAAGAAATGATAGGATTGCAGGAAGAAATTCAAACTGCACAGAAAGCTTTGGTTGAAAAAGATGATTAAAAAGAAATGGAAGACGTCAGGAATTTATGGAACACCATCCGAGATGTTCCACAGTTGGATGATGTACTATGAGTGGATTGCATGAAACAGAGAGATAATGCGAATCTTCATAAAGGACCAGTAAGCAACATCATGATAAATGGCATGGGGAAGAAACCACAGTACAAACTCACTGCCATTGAGGCGATTGTGCTGCTTTCTGGTGACTGTGGGATAGAGTAGAACTGCTCTATAGGCTTTCCAAGTCTGTAAATTTTTACAGGAACATGTTGCCTCCGTCTTTCTCCCTTGGGAGTGCCTGTGGCCTTGAACTGCTGACTCTGTGGTTAGCACCCTAATTCTCATCATACTCCCCTACAAGGGCTTCTTCAGATGGAGAATGCTAATTGCTAGTCAACTTATTTGAAAACTCACTGACATCATGCCGATTTCAACTCAGAGCAGCCCCATCTGACGGGGAGAACTGGCCCTGTGCGTTTCTGAGGCAGTACATCTTTATGTGAGCAGAGTTGCTGGTGGGTAAAAACTGCTGACGTAGTGGTTAGCAGCCCAATACATGATCCACCCTACCACCGGTGCTCCTAAACTGCTAATACGATACGTCAAAATAAAATAAAACCACCCAAACACACTGCCCTCAGCTCGATCCCAACACATAATGACCTGATAGAACTGTTCCTGTGAGTTTCTGAGACCATACCTCTTTGGAGAGTAGAAAGCCCCATGTTTCTCCTGCTGAGAAGCTGGTGGTTTTGAACTGTTGATCTTGGAGTTAGCAGCTCAACTCATAAGCACTATATTAGCCACTGCTAATAAGCACTTTAAAATCATGGTGTAGGAGTGGACAACATTTTATTCTGTTATAAGGTTGAAACTCTTATATGTAAGTCAAAATTGGCTGGACAGCACCTAACAAGGCTATCTAGTTATCCTTCAGCTGTTTGGTGGCAGCATTCCAATACTGAAATGCAATACCTTTGTTTTCAAAGCCACCCTTGCACCTAATGAAAATGAGTGTTTGCGCTTTACAATCACTCTGTGCAGCAGGGTTTATTGCATCCTCTTGAAGTATCTAAGGTTGGGTAAGAGAGGAGAGGAGGCTATACTTTGTGAGGCACCTACAACAGGTGCTTTGCTTTCGTGATTTTCTTTCATGATCTCATTGAAAGCACACATTCATACCTCCTCTCTGTGCACACCTCCTCCTTAGGCATTGCTCTGCTCTGCCCAGCACAATTCCATTTTGGGGGGATACGCTCTCATATTAGCAGTTTAGGAGCACTGGTGGTGGAGTGGGTTATGGATTAGGCTGCTAACCACTAAGTCAGCACTAAGTTCTCCCCTGTCATATGGAGTTGCTCTGATCTGGAATTGGCAGGCCGGCAGTGAGTTTTTGAGGAAGTTTATTAGCAACTTTCTATGAATCTGAATCACCTTGATGAGAGTGGGTTTGCTTAGAATTTTCTTAGAAAATATAGTAAACATCCAAAAAGTTGTTCCATTTTACATAATAAGTGGAATTTGAAGAAATTTCAAAATTATTCAGTGAAGGACTTTGACTAATACCTGAAAAATGAACACCAGAATACAACTAATTTCCCATTTTACAGTACTTCTGTCAAGTTTTCTTTACCCCAATAAGAATACAATGCAATTATTTAATAATGTGAGACTTGGGAAAATGTAACTTTCTGTCTCATAGCTTGAAGCTTTGGGAACAGAGAGTTTTCATTGTACATTAGTATATTTTTACATACCTCTTATTTAAATGTATTATAGATTTTACTGCTTCCGAAAAAGTTCCTGATTTTGAAATGCTGGTTCCTCACAAATTTTAATTTAAGACATTCTTGCTTAAAAAGAACTGTCTTGGGTTTTTCACTCTCTGTATTTCTCTCATCCATCCATTTTTCCCTGGGACCCTAGTGAAATGGTGATTATTTAGTGGTTACCTGGGCTTTGTTGATCACGCAGAAGGGACATAAATCAACAAGGCAAGTATGAAATCCTGACGGCTACAAAGCATCTTTTTTATATCTCGTATGCTCCTCAGTTTCTGATCTCTGGTTGTTCTGAATGACTCAGTGCTACGTTATGCATTTGTTGCTTGATTGCACTTAATTCTATTCCATTTCCGTGTTTGCAGTTCCTAACATCATATCAGGAAATCACCTAGCACTTTATGTTAAATTCATATTGCACTAAGGGACATTTGGGAGAAAGGGGCCTGGCTCCCTTAAGACAGAAGCACCTTTTTCTCAAGCAGAATGTGAGGGGCTTAACCAAAAAAAAAGGGTTTCCATGCAAATAGAATATTGATGGAGATGAGAGGTTAATTGGCCTTAGTAACTTCGTTGCTAAGGAAGCATTTTCCCAATTGGGAGGAAACTCTCTTGGGGGTTCTGCAGCTTCTTGCAGACCAAAGATGCTTTGTTTTGCTCTTGCTTTTTGCTCCTGAGTTGGAAGAGGGAAGAGCGGAAAGCTATGCTAGGAATGGAAAGCTGTGAGAAACAGATGGTTGTTCTCTCTTAGCTACAGAGAGCGCTCCATACTGACTCGCAACAGCCAGTGCCAGCCAGGACTCTGTTTGAGGCAGGCAGTTGGAGAGTACAGTGAAGACAAGCCATGAAGAGCACGCTAGGGAGGTCAGACCGAGGGTCCTTTTCGGTGCCTAGAAGCATGTACATGAGGAAAATGAAAGATTATTTTGAATGAACGTTCAACATCCAAGTTCAATAAGGATGTTAAATGTTTTCCATAGCAGTTGAGTTTATGAAGAAAAGTTATTTAGCGTGTACCTAGTTGTTAGCATTTCTTATAGTTTTGCGCTATATTGTGTATGAAATTTAGACTTTTAAGCTAATCTATAATAGTAATAATAGTAACGGAGTAAATGGCTACAAATATTGAAAATTGTGAAATAATATTTCTACAACTAAAGTCTCTTTTTTCCCCAAAAATATTTTATTGGGAGCTAATACAGATATCATTTCACTACATAGTTCAATCATATCAAGCAATATTGAACAATTGCTACCACAGTCAGTTTCAAAACATTCTCTTCCTGCTTGAACTCTGATATCAGCTCCCCTTTACTCCCCCTTTCCCCCCAAACTAAAATATTTGAATACTGGTTGTCTATATACATGCTAAATTCTTTGGCTACACTTAAGTAATGTAGTAATATTATTTTCTCATACTAAAGGATACTTCACAAACCTCAGAAAATAAGTAACTATGTTTTGTTTAATTTCATTTTTTCATTCATCCAGTCAACAAATATTTTTGAGCACATATTGAGACATTGTGTTCAAGGATATTACAAAGAATAAAATACACTCAGGAACTTGCATGGGAGTTACAAAATGAAAGTATTTTTACTGGCATTTTCTACTGTTAGATTATCCTGTTTTCTTCTGTATTAGTATTAAATATTATTTTAAATTGTAGCTTTATATATCTTTTAGTGATACATTTCAGTTGTAATTTCCCCCCCTAACAGTGCTATTTGGATTACTTTTATGGACATGTACTTAAAGAACACAATCCAAACCCATTACCATCTAATTGATTCTGACTCAGAGAGACCCTACAGAAAAGTAGAACTTCCCTACGGGGATTCTGAGGTATGAATCTTTACGAAAGCAGACTGCCCCATCTTTCTCCCGTGGAGTAGAAGGTGGGTTTGGATCACTGACCATTCGTTAGCAGCCCATTGCTAGACTAGAATATCTTGACTTCTGTTATAACCTCGCCAAAAGGACAAACAAATCAGTCTTGGAAGAAGGACAGCCAGAGTACTCCTGAGAGGCAAGAATAGTGAGACTTGGTCTCACATATTTGGGACATACTGCCAGGGGACACCAGTCACTGAAGAAAGACCTCATGCTTGGTAAAGGAGAGGGGCAGAGAAAAAGAAGAAGGTCCTCAACTATAAGGCTTGACGTAGTGGCTGCAACCATGGGCGCAGACATAAGCACAATTGTGAGGCTGGTGCAGGATCGGGTAATGTTTCATTCTGTTGTACATGATGTCACTATGAATTAGAAAAGCCTTGCTCAATGGTACCTAACAGCAAATAGCCTTGAGTGTTCTAGGAGCATACCCAAAGCATTCTTGAATCATATCTGGTACCTGTAACCATATAGTTCTTGTCCTATGGGTATGACAGGACTGCAAAGACAGGGCAAAATGTAGGGATATTTTTTGGGTCTCTGATTAGCATATTATTATCAGAAAAAAACTAATTTAAAATGGAGTCACTTAAGTATAATCAAAGAACTTAGTGTATATAGATAGTTTTTCGTACGAACAGTCTTCAAAAAGTTGGTAGAAATGGAATTAAAAAATAAAACATATAGACTTTATTTCCCAAAATATGCTTCATCAGGGTTAAGTCCCCTTTGTAAGCAAGGATGCCAGCAATTTAGTCCATTTCTAAAAAATCTGAAAGTCCTGGGAATGTAGCCAAGCCAATATAATCTTTTTAAAAAAACATTATTAACTGAAGACAAAAACGGGTGCCCTTAAAATAATTTTTAAGATTAGAAGACAAGTCAGAAGGGACTACATAGGACCGCAACGTGTTTACCTAATGATTTCCCTTGGAAACGTTTACAAAATTGTGTTTGAGGAGAAGAATGAGCAGGAGCATTATCAGGGGTTGGGGAAAGACTTCTTGGTCATTTTTCTACTAAAGGTTTGACCAACTTTCCCCAAACACTCTCATAATAAGATGTTACTGTTCTTTGGCCCTCCAGAAAGTCTACAAGCAAAATGCCTTGAGCATCCCCCAAATCTGTTTATATAATCTTTTCTTTTGCTTTTACAGCACCGCTTACACTTCTTAGTAGTCATTGATGTAAGCTGAACCAATTGAGATGTCTGCAGTGTTGGTATATTGTTTCTCTTATTCTTTTTCAGTCCTCTTCAATTATGGCATGAACACTATTGTTTTCTAGAAGATGGATGTAAATGGTCTACAGCTGTGAGCGTCCTCTTCAGTATTATCTTGTCCTTTTTAAAACAAGTTATACATTTGTAAACTGCTAATTTCCTTGAGGTATTATCTCCATAAACTTTTTAAAAGCATAAATGATTTTACCATTCTGTTACTAAAAATTTACCATCTATTAGAAGTTTAGTCTCGCTTCAGTTTTACCAGAACTCATGTTACTCTGATAGGGGTTCTTTTCAAACTACTCTCATCCTTCTTAGTGTCTCAAACTAGATCCTGCCCAAGCATGTTAGTACAAGTTTATTTTGGTGCAAATATTTAAAAAAATTAAAATTCATGCATCCTTTTTTTCATAGTATGTACTTTCTGTGAACTTTTGAAAGACCCCCTCATGTATATGGACAATTGTTATGTGTGGATAGTATATATGCTATATGTGGATAGTATATACTATGTATATATGGTTATATAGATAGACACACCATAGATGGATTCTCACAGTGGCTGCAACCAACTCAGTGACACCTGACAGTAGCAACAACATATGGATAGTATAGATGGATGCTATCAGACTGCCAGAAGCATGAACAAATCTGTCTTTAAAGAAGTACAGCTAGACTTCTCCTTAGAAGCAAGGAAGGAAAGACTCCGTCTCGCATATTTTGATGTGCTATCAGGAGAGAATAGCCCCTGGAAAAGGTCACCCTACTAGGTAAAGCAGAGGGTCATCAAAATCTGTGAAGACCCTAGATGAGTTGGATTGACACAGTGAGCTCGTACAGAACCGCATTTGTGAGGATGTCCCAGGACTGGGCAGTGTTGTGTTCTGTTGTACACAGGATCACTATGAGTCGGAACCAGCTCAGGAGCACCTAACAGCAACATATGTGCACAGTGTTTCTTCAATGTAACAAGACAAGTTAGTGTGCACCAAATATATGGATTCAGCAATGAACCTTATGTTGGAAAGCCATATAAGATTATCAGATGAAAAAGCATTCATAGTAATTTAATAATACATGACATATATTAAAAGTACTCAGTGGTTCTCTTTCCTTTTTAATGCTGGTCTACAAGCATGATCAGAAAGTTGTTTATTTTATGTCATTTAAAAAAGTTCTTACTAGGTCCACATTTTCAGATTTAACTGCTGTCTAGTTCTTTCTTCACAATCCACTGGTTTAGGCTTTTTATATTCTTTGTAACTGGGATTGTCTTTCAGAGATTTGAGGTTTAATAAATGAAAAATGTCTTCAGGGAGAAAGGCAAATAACAAAGATAAGGTTCAGTGTTAAAAGGTAAATATTTTGTATAGATGTTGAGTAGAATGATGACTAAATGAGAGAAAAAGGTATTTTAATCATAATATTTATTAGCTCTGTACTTGTTACAGTTATTTTAGCTTAGTGTACATTACTTTGTAATAAGTATTGTTTTTTTTTGTAGCTGTGAAAAAGAATGCACTGAGCTGAGATAAAACAGAACTTTTTTTTTAGAACTCAATGGTTTCTATTAAGATGAAGCTCAGCTAGTAAACTCATTAAGTAAGGACCCTAGGCAGTTCTCCAGTGCTGGGACTGAAAGGATGGTATTGCAGAACATCTCTGAATCACCATCATGAATGACTTTGAAGGAAGCCAGCACTTCATGAAGCCAAATTCTCTCTGTGGCATTTCGTTCTGATTTGATTGATGCTTTAGAAAAAGCTGAAAGTTTTTCCTCTTCTTTCTTTCTTCTTTTTATGTATGGGGCATTTACTCTCTATACTTAATAGATTTTAAACTTGTCTGGAGTATTGTATTGGCAGGTTCTTATAGGTTATAATCTTTCACTGACTGTAGTACAAGCAAACACTGAAATCACCCTGCTTTGATCAAGTATTATTAGGGAATATGGTCTTGGTACAATGGAATAATGCTTATGAAGTATGGAAAAATGTTATCTAATTTATGAGTGGTATGATTATTTGTATTCTGTTTTAATCTTTCCATGCATCTCAATTGGTCAAAGATTCTTTAATGCAGAGTTTTTATGCTTGATAATGTACAAAAGACGTACATTATCACTTTCTGGTCACTACCCACTGTGCTTTCTTAGGTTGTTAGCTCCCTTTTTGGCTTTTTTTCTTACTTTAGCATTCAGTGAAGACTTTTAGTATACATTTTTATTTAAAAAAAACAAAAACAAAAACAGAAATAGTAAAAGATAAAATCATTGTTTTTACCTCTTTGGAACTAATTGGTCATTTCTTACACAATAGCTGATAAGTAAGGATCATACAAAAGCAAAATCATTCATTTGTCTGTTCTAGCAAAAGTTGATAAGGGAAAAGAAACTTCTCAACTTTGGGGGATGGGAAAGGCAAGTAACAGAAATGTTGTACCCTTGGGGCTAGATGTTCAGGAATTACATGCATTACAGTCAGTGTAGGTAGAACTTAATGTTTTGCAAAGACTATTTAAATCTGCCCCTCTCTATCAAAGCCAAACTCTAGTGATTCACCTTTGCATTTTTGTTTTTATTTCTTTGGCTCTCTTTGTTGTCTGCTTATCTTTTGCTTTTAATGTTTTCTAACTTTACCATTGTAATTTGAGTCAAATTCAGTTTCTCTCCCTTTGCTTTACAATTTGGTTTCTTCTATTGCTTTATCTAGCTATTCAGTGTTCTTGATAGATTTCAGTTCTGACCCATAAGCATCCTCCATATGGCATATTGATTATACATTGGGCATGGTCTGCAGTCTGAAAACACTAGCAGATCCATGGGAGAAAGATGAGGCTTTCTGCCCCATAAAGAGTTGCAGTCTCAGAAACCCACAGGGCAGTCGATGTTGAGTCAGAACTCTCAATGGCAGTGACTTTGTGTGTGTGTGTTTTATGATAAGAAAGGATAAAAATCAGAGTGTCATCCCCTATCCACCTCCCCTCCCCCCCTCACCACTACAGCAAACTCACACAGCCCTGGGCTTCAGTGTTTTGTGACACTGTATATACTTTGGTCTACTTTACAAAGCATGACGCCCTTCTCCAGTGACTGGGCTTTCCTGGTGCCGTGTCCAAAGTAAATGAGACAAATTATAGTAGAGAGTCAGCTTCAGTGAGGTGGCTTGGAACAGTAGCTGGAAGAAAAGGCTCAGACATAGCAATAATTGTGAGGATGTGTAGGACTGGGCAAAGGTCATTCTGATATAAACAACGTCAACACTAGTCCAAGCTGGCTCAAAAAGAGAGTAGCAACAACAATACATTTTGGTACTCAGTGAATTGGCTTAGTGAGAAGTTCTGACACAGGTAGTTGAAATATGAGAAGTATAGGTTTGCATAACACTTATTAAATTTATTCACAGAAGTATCTCTGTGAATAGACATTTACTGAGTGTCTACTCTTGGGCATCATTTAAAAGACCCTCTTGTTATTCAGAAAATGTTTAATTTATTTTAAGTCTCTTTTATAATGTATGTTCTGGCTTAAGGACATCTAGGGTGTACTTCCTGAAGTGACAGCTGGACAACATGTGAATATAATTGATATCACTAAATTATATGCGTAAAGCGTGCACTATGAAGTATAAATTGAAACAAAATAAATTCTCAGCCTTGTGTCCAGTAAATTTCCATGCTTTTTTGACCTCTCTACTATATTGCTTAGAATCCCATCCACTTCCATGAAAGATGAAGCCAGGAGGTACGGAAGACTGAAATTGTAGTGAGTGGAAACATAGAATTCATTCTGATCATCATAATTAAAGTTTTCTTAGAAACCTTATGAAGTAGGCATAATTGCTGTCGCTGTTGTTGTTAGGTGCCATCAAGATGGCTATGACCCATAGTGGTCCTACACCCACACAGTGGAGCACTGCACGGTCCTGCGCCGTCTTCACAGCGGTTCCTATGCCTGAACCCGTGGATCCAGCCCCTGTGTCAGTCCATGTTGCCGAGGGCCTTCCTCGTTTTCCTCTCCCCTGCACTTTACCACACACGATGCCCTTCTCCAGGGGCTGGTCTCTCCTGACCGCATGTCCATTGTATATCTGCTCATCCTTAGCTCTAATGAGCACTCTGGGTTTACTTCTAATACAGATAGGTTTGTCCTTTTAGCAGTCCATGGTGATTCTTCTCCAGCACTACAGTTGAAAAGCATCCATTCTTCTATGGTCTTCCTTATTCAATGTCTAACTTTCACATGCCTGTGATGCAATGGAGAATACCAGGGCTTGGGTCAGGCACACCGTAGTCCTCAAAGTAACATCCTTGCTTTTCAGTATCTAAAGAGGTCTTGTGCAGCAGATTTGCCTAAATGCAACACATCTTTTGATCTCTTGACTGCTACTTCCACGAGTATTGATTGTGGATCCAATCAAGACAAAATCCTTGACAGTGTCAACCTTTTCTCCTTTAGCATAGTGTTACCTGTACCTATTGGCTCAATTGTGAGGGCTGTGGTCTTCCTTACATTGAGTTGTAATCCATACTGAAGGCTACAACCCTTGATCTTCATCAGCAAGTACTTCAATTCCTCCTTACTTTCAACAGCAAGGTTGTGTCCTCTACATACCACAGGTAGTTAATAAGCCTTTCTCCAATCCTGATGCCCCACTCTGTTTCATATAATGTATTCTCTTAATGATTTGCTCAGCATACAGATTGAACAAGTATAGAGAGAGTAGACAACCCTGATGCACACCTTTCCTGATTGTAAACCCTGTAGCATTTCCTGATTCACACAGCTGCGTGATCCATGTACAAGTTCTGAATAAGCACAAGAAGTGTTCTGGAATTCCATTTTTCTCCAGGTTATCCACAGTTCATATAGTCCAC
>NW_022111373.1:68506392-68524169 GCF_000313985.2 Echinops telfairi | reverse complement strand
TCAACTTCACCAGCATTTGATGTTTTCTGGGTTTTTATATAATTTAATCAGAAATAATTATGAAATATCATTATAGTAGAAATTAAAATTATTAATGGCACATATAAAATACAGACTTACAACAGGTACTCACTGACTTTTTAAGAAGCTGTTAACCTAGTACAATATGAATATACGTGATAAATTGGTAAGAATTTGAATAACAGTTTTTAATTCTATTTGGATTCAAAATGTATTGATTTCAAATTATTTTCTATTAGTCTATCATAATTCATTGGAAGTCCAATTCTTATATTTTTATTTTTTAAATAGTTGCTAAATTATTGCATTATGTATTTCTAAGTAATAATGTATTGAATAGATAATATTGTATTAGAATTCAAGTTGAAATTTAAACAGGCATGATAAAAGTTGTCAAACCAAAGGTACTTATGTATTTTAGAAATTCTCACAGGTTCAGTGGTGAATACTGTAAAAGACATTTGATTGACTTTTTCACCAAATAATCATTGTCCATCATTCACTGATACAATTCTGGCTCTTTTTAGAATAACTACTATGTAATATTTTCTATAGCGAAAGCTTAATCACATTACTCTTAATTTCAAAAACCTTCTAAAAGCTACATATTTTAATAAACAATTGAGTGGATTATACAAAGAGAAAATGTTTTTGGTTACTGTTATTAATGAGCCAATTATACTTTAAAAATAATGGAATAAAATTTAAAGTGGCAATATAATGAACAAAATAATAATATTAAAAATGCAAATAAAATAGTAATAGCTCTAGGGTCAGGGCTCAAATAAGAAACATATGTTAATCATAGTCCTATTTTGCAAGTGTTTGGGTGATTATGTTTTAAATGTGTATTTTATTTGTATGAGTGTATGGCTGCCTGCGGGTAGGTCTGGGAGTGAGGATTGCATACAGTCAAAACTTTAGTGCCTTTAAACAACAATCTGGAAGAGAGGCACCGGGGTAGGTTTTTCACTTTTATTTCTGGCCCCTCTCAGGGGATGACTAGAGCTGACTGAGCCGCTCTCTTTGTCCCGGGATCTTTCTACGTGAGCATCTTGGGCTTCCTCCTGCATGCCATGCAGTTTCAGAGTAGTCAGCCTTCCTAGCTTCCAGCGTTCTTCCATAGAGCACATATTCCAGGAAGCTCAGGTAGAAGCTGAAGAACTTCTCATGACCTAGATTTGTAAACCATGCAGGATTACTTCTACCATATTATTGGTCCAAAATGTGACTAAATTAAAGGATAGAGCACCACATTAGTGCATGTATTTTGGGCAGCAGGGTTGAGAGCAGGGTTGGGAGCATCTTTGGAGATTAGCTACAAAAATGTATAGTATACTATTTTATGTATCCATAAATATAATAATAATTTTATTGGATAGCTAATAAAATTAGTGTGAACATACTTTAAAAATTAAAATTAGTATCATTTTATAATTAAACATTTATTTTATCCCCCCAAATAACTTTCATCTATCTAACTATTAGTAAGAGTTGTAGTTACAATAAGAAAAACAAGTCTTATAAAAGTAATGGACTTTAAGGTGCTTACTTGAGTTCATGGTATTTGTTAGGCGTGGGATATTGCCCAGGTTACTAGAGGCAAGATTCAGAGACTTTAAAGATCTTATAATACCCAGCAATCAAAAAAATAATAAATTCATTTTTGTGACAAAATATACAAATCAAGAGTCATATGAAAACTGACACCAGTTTTCAGACTTTGAAGGAGGGAGAGATAAGCAGGGACTGAGTTATTTAGGAAGTCTTCAAATAAAATTGAACTGAAAGACTGGAAGTGGGTGATAGTTGGGGTAAACCAGGTGGTGGTATTTTGGGTAAATGACATCAATAAGGATAGAAACTGAATATGTAGAAGCTCAACAATGATGGAAACTTATTAATAGATCCTAGTGGATCCATCTTCAAAGCATAGATTCGTGTAAGGTATGACTACATTGTGGATGGCTTTTGGATGTTGCTTTTTCTCTTGTCCTGCATTTCTTTAATTTTTCTTTAGATACTTCTGTTTTTTCCCTCACTTATTCTTTTGTCCAACATTTACAGTACATATAGTATTGCAAGCACTGTTTGATATGCAGTGAGCCCTGTTAAACAGTGGTCTAGGCATTGGGCTGCTAACCACAAGATTGGCAGTTCAGAGCCACTGGTCACTTCCTGGATGGAAGACAAGGTTGTCTGCTCCCAGAAAGTTTTAGTGTCAGAAATTCGATAAAGAGTCAGAAGGGGTTGGAATTGACTTGGTGCAATGAGTTTTATGGTATGAGTCTGCATCTGCTTATGCTACTGAGGAAGTACTAGAAGTACTATACTGTTTTCCATAATGATTAAACCAATTTAAAATTCCACCAACAGGATTGTAATCTCCCTTCAACTTCACCAGCATTTGATGTTTTCTGGGTTTTGTTTTTTTTATTAGAATCATTTTTGGTAGGCCTCAGTGGCCATCTCATTGTGCCTTTGATGTATTTCTCTTGAACATCTAATGGTAATGACCAGTTTTTCATGTATTTGTTACTTATTTAAAAAAACTTTTTGGTGAATAGTCTGTCCATGTCCTTTGTTCATTATTAAATTGGATTGCCTTTTAGAAATTGAGTTGTTGAAGCCTTTGAAGTTTTCTATTTTGGTTATTAAACTCCTACCAGATATGTCATATCTGAAGACATTTTCCCAGTCTATGTGATCTCTTTTTACCTTTTGGTAAAGTCTTATCTTTTGATAAAGATGAGCATAGGTGTTTAATTTTTAGGAAGTCTCGGTTATCTTGTTTGTGTGTTTGTAATTACATTTGATAATCTATTTCTAAAGAAAATTGGGTCTCATATTTTTTCTATAATATCTCCCAAGAGTTTTATAGTTTTAGCTTTAATATTTAGCTCTTTACCCATTTTGATTTAATTTTTATGTATGGTGTGTAGTATGGATCTTGTTTCATTTTTCTCCAAGTAGATATCCACTTGTGCCAATACTATTTGTTTTAAGAGGCTTGTTTCTTCCCCATTGATTGGACGTGTACCCCTTGTTGCAAATCAGCTGCCCATAAATGGATGGATTTATTTCTGGGTGCTCAAAATTTTCCATTAGTCTATGTATATGGCATTGAATCAGTACCACATTGTTTTGATCACTGTGCCAATATAGCATGTTTTGAGTTCAGGAAGTGTGACACTTCCTGCTTTGTACTTTTTTTTCCTCTTTAATATTGCTTTGACTTCAGAGCCTCTTTTCTTTCTATATAAAGATGATTAGTTTTCACATTTCAGTCAAAAAGAGTGCTGGAATTTGGGGCAGAATTGTATAGTACCATAGATCACTGTGGGCAGTATTGACATTTTCAGTGCTGTTGTCTTCCTATCTATGAATATCTAAGGCACTTATATATAGTCTCTTAATTTATTGCAATAGTGTTTTATAATTTTATTTGTATCTATGTCTATTATATTGCTGATTAAGTTTATTCTTGGTCATTGTATTGTTTAGGGGCAATAATAAATGATACTGTTTTTCTTAATGTCCTTTTAGAGTGTTCTCTGTTAATGTAAAGGAACCTAATTGGTTTTTGTATGTTGATCTTGCCACTTAGCTGAATCTTTTTATTAGGTCCAGTAGCTTTCTTATGGAGTCTTCGGGGTTTTCTATGTTGAGGATCGTGTCATACATAAAGGATTGTTTTACTTTTATCCTTCCAACTTAGATACCTTTTATTTCCCATTCTTACCTTAAAACTCTGGCTAGGACTTCCAGTACACTATTGAACAAGAATAGCAAAATTGGGCATTATTGTCTAGTTGCCATTCTCAAGGGGAATGTGCTTTGTCTTTGTCCACTGAGAATAATATTGGCCATTGGTTTGGCATATGCCCTTAATTATGTTGAAAATTTTCCCTTTTATTCCCATTTTCATGAAAAAAATTTTAAATCAGGAAAAGATGTTGGATTTTATCAAGTACCCATTTTTCAATCAATGAAGATGATTATGTGATTTTTTTATTTGTTTTGTTTATATGGAGGGTGAATTCGATTAATTGAATTTCTAATGTTAATCTGATTATGATTTTTTTAATGTCTTGTTGGATTCTGTTGGCTATGATTTTATTGAAAATTTTTGCATATATATTTATGAGGGATATTTGTCCTAATTCCCTTTATAAAACTAGTTTTACCCTCATATCAAAACCAGACAAGGACAAAGTTTATAAAGTAAAATTATAGCTCAGTATCCCTCATGAATATAGACAGAAAAATTCTTAACAAATATTGACAAATTAAATTGAGCAATATATAAAAATGATTGTATACCATGACCAAAAGTGGTTTGTGCCAGTGATACAAGCCTAGTTCACTATTTGAGAATCACTCAAGACAATTTACCATATTAATAGACCAAAGAAGAAAACCAAAATATTGTATTAACTGATTCAGAGAAAGCATTTTGGGAACTTCAGAATGCATGATAAAAGGATGCTTGCTCTCACCACTTATATTGCAATAGTGCTAGAAGTTCTATCCAATATAATAGACTGTATAGAAAAGCAGAACAAAGTCATCTAGATTGGAAAGGAAAAAATAAATATACCCCCTACTTGCAGATAACAGACTTGTCCATGTAGAAAATCCCAAGGAATCTATGAAACTTCTATACCTAATAGGTGAGTTCAGCAAGATCTCAGAATATAAGGGAAATACCCAATTATATCTTTTATAGACTAGCAGTGAACATGTAGGGAATCCTCATGGCATAATTGGTTACCTGTTGTGCTGCTAACCACAGGTTGGTGGTTCAAACTTATAGCCATTCTGCAGGAAAAAGATATGATTTTCTGCTCACATAAAGATTTTCAGCCTTGGAAACCCACAGGGCAATTGCATTCCTAGGAATTTATCTCAGAGAAATGAAAAGTTATTTGCATACAACATTTGTACACAATTTATAGCTACTTTATTTGTAATCACTAAAAACTAGAAATAACCCAGATGTCCTTTGGCAGGTGAATGGCCAAACAAACTGTGGTATATCCACATGTGATAACTATATTCCTTCTTGTTATATAAACCTATCTATCTATATCTCTCTATATAATCCTAAGTGTCCTGGTTTTATTTCTCTAGGGAACCCTTCCTAACACACAATACTAGAGAACAAAAAGTCTAAAGGCACAAGATCAGTGTTGTCGGTTGTGTGGAGTATGATTTCCCAATGTAATTTTCATAAGACAGCCTTTGCTACCCTTGAATAATGAACATGTGAATTCTTATCATGGGAGAGGGGAAAAAATCTTAGTGTAAGTTTCTCTGCTTTTTTTTTCTCAACCATGCAATTTTCAATTGTCTTAAAATATCTCCATAGTAAACCCAAGTGGTCATCTCATGTTCTTTGAGAAAATCTGTCAAGTTTACCTCTTTGGAATTAAAAACAAAACCAAAACAGTCACTGAAGCCTTCCAACCACCCTGGCTTGAATTTATCTGTGAAGCTTTCCAGAACTTCCTTTGCACACTCGATGCAACATCTAAAATGTACTGTTTCATATGCAAGAGGATTCTCATAAAGTTGTTTCAAAGCTTCAGTGATTTGAGGATATAGACACTTGAGTTTTGTTACCAATTTTATAACAGTCCTGACCTTAAGATAGTGGGTTTTTTCTCCCATAGCACAAAGAATAGCCCCTGCCATGTTTTTAAAGGCACCCCAACCAGCTAAGACAAAGGTATTACTGAGAGGTGTGTTTCGAAGAAATTTTTGCACGTATAAATTGAAACCCTCATAACAATATGTTTTGTGTTACCTTTGTACTGTAGTCTATTTGTTATAAAGTAGCATTATGAAAAAAGTCTAAGGTATTTTGACCATTCCCAGAATGTGACTTAAAGATATGAAAGGAGCACATGCTATTGGAAAATTAGTAAAACCTCTCACAGCCTTATGTTGGACATAAGGCTGCCACAGATCTTTAATTTTTCAGAAACCATAATATCTGTGAAGTGCAATAAAGCTAAGCAAAATGAAGAGATATGCTTATAATTTGGAAAGTCTCATTCATTTAATAATTCTATGATCTGTTATATGATTTCTATTATCTATTAGAAAAGTCTAGTGAAAGAATCCCAGATGTTTAGGATAAGCTCGCAAGCATCTTACCCATAGCTGTCAAGTCAATTCTGATTCAAAGTGACCCTGCAGGACACAGTTGACCTACTCCATAAAGTTCTTAAGGTTATATGTCCTGTTGTTTTACATTTCAAGGTTTTATGTATTTCAGATAAAGAATGCTTACTGAATATGTTTGATATGATTACAGGCAAATGGCTAAATCAAGTACAGCAATACTCACAATGTTGGAGACTTGAGAGAGGGAGGATAATGTGCCTAAAGGCGGCCTTTTTTAGGGACTTCATCTAGGAGACGGCTCCTTCCCCTGCCTTTTAAAACTCTTCTTTCTCCAGCTGAATTTTGTTGCCATGACACTCATGTAGGAAATGTTGGCCATGAAGTAGTGGAGCAGAGTTAAGCAGTGGTCGTTTGTGTGGGTAATTTACTGGAACATTAGGAACTGGATTGCTCCTGTAGCAGAGGTCTTCTTCAACCTCGGTAGCATGTTTTGTGGTTAGGGACATGGGGTTTAATTGTGTTATAATCATTTCCATAAAATGTCTTCGTACTTCCGAACTTCACATTAAGAGACTGAAGAAGCTCCTTGGAGACTTGGAGATTGACAAAATGTCCTACCTGAAATTTAATGAAATCTATTTCCCATATTTTTATGATGTGGAAAAATTAACTTGAATTTTTATCTCATATTTGTAGATTGCAGTGAATGCTTCTCAAGAAGTATTTTTAGTTGGATTAATGCTGACTTAAGGTCATTTGGTTAATACATAGTCAGGGAGCTGTAGAAACCACATTACAAGATCAGGGTTAATTAGTACCAGTAAAATTATATTACAGTGAATACAATACTCAAGAGCTTTCTGAATAAGAAGACTATTTCCATGACAAAATGTTGGAAAACATGTTTTTTATTTTGTTCTTAAAATGTAGAAAAAGAATATTTATACTAAAATGTCAATAATAGACTTAGAATGAAAAGATGTGTTATTAATACAAACAACACTAATTTGATTAATTAGTTCTGTATATGAAGATGAGTTTGAAGATTTTTCTTTTAGATTTGTCCCTCTGAGGTATACTCAAGCATTCTTTTACCATAGTATATAATAAAAGAAACCAATGCAGTAAAGAATGGTTCTTTACTAAATGATGTTAGGATAATTGGATAACCATATGAAAAATAAAATCAGATCCCATATGCCAAAACAAATTAAATTTTGATTGTACAAAATTAAAGCATGAAAAGACTATTGGGAAATATAGGTTTAAAACTTAATAGTTCAAAGTGTCAAGGAACTTCTAAGCATGTCATTGAAAATAAATTCATTATCTATTAATATATAGCAAGTCATCTCAAAACTTAATGGCCTAAGGAAACACAATTTATTATTTTTCAAAAGATCATAGATTGGCTAAGGAGTTCTGCTGGTTTGCCCTGAACTCACTTATGAGACTGTTTTTGTCTTGGTGGGTTGTCCGGAGCTGGCGGTCTGAGGTGGACTTTGCCATGTATCTGGTACTTGGGTAAGACAGCGAGAATGCCCCTTCCCTCCCTGTGCTGTGCTATCATTCAGTAGTCGATGCAAGCATCTCCACATGGCATTTGTATATATGCCAGAGACCTGGCTTCCAAACCATGCAACATCTCACTTGTTCTATTGGTTGAAACAATCAACAAGTCCAGCTAGATTTAATCCAGATGCAACTTTTGAACAACAGTGTCACGTTGCAAAGAAATTTAGATATAATTCACTGGGAACCATTTTTATAATCACTTCCTTCAGTGCATGTTGCTATCCAAGTACTCTGTCCGAACCCAGGAACAAAATAGATTTGAGTACATTTCAGAGAAGTTCCTCTCTAACTGGATTTTTACTACTTGCTATCTGAAATTGAAGATCTAAACAGATTTCACTTGTACTCTTACTTGTACTCTCCTAAAAAAGAAATTTAGCAGTTATTAACACTGCCTTTAAGCAGATTAGAAATGTGTGAGTAGTTTTCCTTATGTTTCTTGAGGTTTGAATACATTTAAACTTCATGTGTATGTGGGTTTGTGGTATTATAAACTTTTTTGTGTGTCTCATTCTTTTTCTTTAGGACTCCAATTACGTGTATATTGGATCACATGACATTGCCCCACCCGACCCTAATTCTCTGCTTATTTTTTAAGGAACTCTTCTTTCACACTTTGTTTCATTTTGGATAGTTCTAGAACTCTGTCTTCAACTTTATTTATCTTTTCTTCTGCAATGTCTAATTTACTTCTCTTTTCTTTGCTTGAAATATTTATTTAAATATTTATTTAAAAACTTCAATTAATAGATTCTTTTCTTTATTATGAAATTAATAAATGTTCATAGTAGAAAATTTGGAAGCTGTAATAAATAAAAAGAAAAATCATTCATATTCAGTCAGAGATACATTCTTAGTATGTTAATCTTTAAAAAAATAATCATCTACATCCATATATCAATAAGTACATTTAAAGCAAAAACATAGTCTTGCATTTAGAATTTGCATTTTCAATTTAGCAAGATACTATGAATGTTTTTCCATGGTCTATAATGCTTCTTCATATAATTTTTAATACTCACACAGACTTCCATTTGATGAATAAGCTATACTTTACCAATCTTCTGACTTTTTTATTAATAGTTCACTTTGTGGCGGGCTCTGATGTATATTTTAACAACCTATACATCCATTATATTAAGCGGGTATGTACAAATATTGCCATCAAAAATTTCAAAACATTACCTTTTTTGTTAAGCCCCTTGATATCAATCAGTCCTCTTTTTTTCCTCCCTCCCCCGCCCTGCCACCCTCACAAACACTTAATATATTATGCATTGCTATTTATGCATCTCTTACACCACTCCTTTTTTTTTTTTTAAATCATTTTACTGGGGCCTCATACAACTCTTATCACAATCTATATATCCATCCATTGTGTCAAGCACATTTGTACACATATTGCCATCATCATTTTCTTTTTGCTTGAGTCCTTGGTTTATCAGCTCCTCATTTTTTCCCCCTTCCTCTCCCACCCTCCTTCTATATGAACCCTTGATAATTTATAAATTATTATTTTGTCATATCTTACACTGACCAATGTCTCCCTTCACTCATTTTTCTGTTTTCCATCCCCCTCGGAGGGCGTTATATGTAGATCATTGTGATTAGTTCCCACTTTCTCACCCACCTTCCCCTTACCCTCCTGGTATTGCTACTCTCATTATTGGTCCTGAGGACTTTGTCCTTAATTCCCTGTGTTTCCAGAGCTTATCTGTACCCATGTACATGCTCTGGTCTAGCTGGATTTCTAAGGTAGAATTGGGGTCATGATAGTGGGAAGGAGGAAGCATTAGAGAGCTAGAGAAAAGTTGTATGTTTCATTGGACATCACTCCTTCTTTACCTTCACCTACAATCCTGGTATTCATCCCCCTTGAGGTGGGTTATTTCACCATCATTGCTATCAGTCCCCACACCCCTTTCCTTCCTCTACCCTCCTGTAGTTGTTACTCCCATTACTGTTTCTAAGGGTTTGTTTATCCCGAATTCCATAAATTGAAAGCTCTCATCTATACCAATGTATGTACACTGGTCTAACTTGATATTCAAGGTAGGACTGAGATCATAATAGTTGGGGAGGAAGGATTAAGGAACTAGAAGAGTAAAGCAATGAAGTCCCCGAGGAATCCCCAAAATAGACTTCGGTGGCAGGGGTTAACACCTAAGCAGACTCGATTGGAAAACATTCATAAAGGTCAACAGACAGAACTGGAACTATTTATAGGCTTTTCTTTCCTTGTTTTTGCTTTTTCATGTCTATTTATATACGATAAGCAGGGTAAACAATCCCGAGGAGAAAACAATGGGACCAATAGTTCTGGGGGGACATGGGAGAATTGGAGGTTGGGGACAGGAAGAAGGGAGCTAACAAACCCAAGGACAAGTGATCTAAAATCGATGGTGAGTTTGGCGTAGAATGCTTGGTGGGGTTTGATCAAGTGCAATGTAGCTGAGAGGAACTACTGAGAGTCCATTGAAGGTTGAACATGATAATGGAACAGGAGGAAAGTAAAAGGAAATAGAGGAAAGAACTAGGAGGTAAAGGACATTTATAGAAGTGTAAATACAGGCATGTACATATGTAAACATATTTATATATAATGATAGGAACATAGATATGCGTACATATATTTATATGTTAACTATTAAGGTAGCAGATGGACATTGGAGCTCTACTCAAGTACCCCTCAATGCAAGAACACTTTGTTCTAATAAGCTGGCATTCTGTGATGCCCACCTTCCTGACAATATCACTGAAGACTAATGGGCTCATAAGCAAATGTGACAAAGAAAGCTGATGGTACCCGGCTATTAAAAGATATAGCATCTGGGGTCTTAAAGGCTTAAAGTCATATCAATTTGGGGGGTGGCTTTAATTAATCGATTCCCCCCACTTATTATGGTTTATATTTCTTTGCTCCTTTACTTGCCTGGTTATTTTCATTTTGATGTCGACAACTGGGAATTTGGCCTTATTTGGTGAGATATTTTTCCTTAGTCAGTTCCCAGGTTAAGAATGTGATCCATTGGTAACTGTGTCTTTTAAGTCTAATCTGTAGGTAAGTTGAGGCCTAGGCTTTTGGTTTTTCTTTAGTCTTATTTTATTTCAAGGACCTCTGGAGACACTGTTGGATAAGAGTTGGGTGTGGGGCTGTTAACTGCAAGGTTGTAAGTTCAAATCCACCAGCTGCTCTGCAGGAGAAAGATGAAACTTCTTTAAAAATGTACAGCCTCAGAGACTGCTTATCACCATGAGTTGGAATCCATTTGATGTTAGTGGATTTTGTTTCATTGGTGTGAGTGCAAGAGAGGCTTGA
The DNA here is from genome assembly GCF_000313985.2 of Echinops telfairi. Taxonomy (NCBI): domain Eukaryota; kingdom Metazoa; phylum Chordata; class Mammalia; order Afrosoricida; family Tenrecidae; genus Echinops; species Echinops telfairi. The sequence continues at coordinate 68,513,122 of NW_022111373.1, read as the reverse complement.
ATCCTTTTCAGTGACTTAGAAAAGTCAGCAAGTTAAGGTGAGTGTGATGAATTTGTTGTGATTAGTGGTTGGTTCAATAATTTCAAAGTGAGAGAAATTTACATAACATGCAGGTCAAGTATGAGTTGTAATTTGGACATGCATAACACAAGCACTGACCTTATATAAAATATATAAATATATTTTTAAAGTTTTGTTCTGAGATGCAGTAAGGTTATCTGGAAAGTGTCTGGTCCTTTCACATCTTGGTTTTAATTTTGTTACATGGAACTTGGTTTTCATTTTGTTACATAGTCTAGGGCAATTTGGTTTCATTACTAATGCAAAGACCTTCTGAGAGCTTTACCTAATGATCCTTGAATTAGGACTAGAGAAACGCAAGCAATTTATAGCCCCAGGTAAGTATCAGTTATTTATTCCTCTCATTCTTTTAGATCGTTCTTTTCTTGACCCTGGTTCCTTTCATGATAGGTCATCAGCCGAAGATTTGAGGGGTTTCTCTCTCTGTGCACCTCTCTCCACTACAGCTGTCTGTCCTATGAACTCTAAATGTCTTTCTAAATCTCTGGATTTTTAGTTCTATCTCCTTAACTCATAGAGCCTGCTGGCTTCACGTAGGTTATGTCTTCCTGCACTGTGATCTGAAAACTTTCTCTAGGCAATACGTTTTGGGCAATTATAGAGCTTACTTGGTTTGTTTCCCATCTCTCAGGATAACTGTATTTTGTTGCCTGATGGCAAATATCTTGAAAAGTCATTCTTTCCTATAAGTTGTCAGTAATTAGCTTCAGGTGGCCAGGTAAAGGTAGTTCCTGTTACTCCATCTTTCCCAAGAGTCCTCAAAAACCTAATTGCATTAGGTGCCAAATCATATTTGTATTATACCTTCTGTAAAAAAAAAAAAAATATATATATATATATATATATATATATCTCACTACAGAGGATACTGTGAGGAAAGTTGAAAGACAAATGAAAACATGGGAAAATTATTTGCAACTACTGAGCCTGACAAAGAATCAATAGTTCCAGTATGTGAGAAGATGCTATAAATCAATAAGAAAAAGATGAAAAAATTCTGATAGCAAAATGGGGAAAAGTGTTTTTGTTTGCTTTTGTTAATTGGCAATTGACAAAAGAAGAATAAATAGCCAATAAATAAATCAAAAGATTTATATTACCAATGCTAATCAAAGAGATACTAATAGAAACGACCCATATCAGTTTACACCTTTCACATTATTAAAGAAAAGGAGGCAATATCTGATTATTAATCAAAATGGAAACTAACTTAACCTTGTATGTGTATGTGCAATTATTTATTATTTTAAATTTCTACAATTATCTTTGCTATTATTTTTTCTTACAATTATTCTCTCAGTTGTTAATATGCATCGATAGCCATTCAAGGTGCTGTTATTCTCTCTTGACAAATAATTCCATAGGCACTTATTTGTTAACATGGGAAAATGTCTTTAGCATTAGCATATCAAGTGTTAAAACAAAATAAGTTAAAGATTAATGAGTATTGTTTGTGTAATAGTGTGCACTGAAGTTTTTAGTCCCTACAAGTCAAAAAAATCCATGTATTTCAGTTTAAAAAGCTGTCCTACACATGTATTATTCCCTTTCTCTATGGTGTTTTAAATTCTATATCACTGGCTAAATTAATATTACCAATAGAATTACCATGTGTCCCATGGGGATAATTTATAATGTTCCCCAATCAAATGATAATGAAGTCTCTAAAGTGAACCAAGGATATATAAAATCTGAGTGGATTTTGAGCTCGTACTTTCTTAATCATCGCACTAATCTAAGAACAATTAGTTCTTATGTTGTGCCCTATTCTTTGAACTTGCCTTCATGAGCTATGAGTGTTCTAGCATAGTGTGTTGAAGAAAGCAGATGGTGCTTACCTATCAGAAAAGTGTCTGGGGTCGTAAAGGCTTGTCTTTATACAAGCAGCCATCTAAATGAGGTCTCAGCTAATTCCACATGGAAGAAGCACACCAGCCTGTGTGATCCAAGCATTGTAAGTAATAGAATCCAAGACTAGATGAGGGAACTTCATTAGAGCTTAAATGAAGATGTAGCTAGGTTAAAATTTAACACCTTTTCATTTGTTCTCTCTTTTGATTCATTTTAAATTTGCCCTAGTTTTTATTCTTATCTGCTTTCCTTTTCTCTGTTTAACTTTATTAGTGTGTGTGTTTCTTTATATGAAATCGATATTAGGTAAATCTTTTAGATAGTAATTGGATTTAGAGATTCTAAGGGTTATCACAGGAGAGCTGGTGTCATCGTGGTTATCCATTGAGCTTCTAAGCACAAGGTCAGCTGTGTGAAACCACCAGCCACTCAGCATGAGAAGGACTGGGCTTTCTCCTCCCATAAAATATGACTGTCTTGGAAAGCCAGGGAGTAGTTCTACCCTGTCCTTGTTATTGTGGTTAGGTGCTCTCTAGTCGGTTACCACTCACAGTGACTCTATGTACAACAGAATGAAATGTCCAGCCTACGCACAACAACCCTGCCCAGTCCTGTGCCATCCTCACAAGTGTATGCGAGAGCCTGTTGTGGCAGCCGCTTTGTATTTTATCCACTTTGTTGAAGGCCTTCCTCATTTTTGCTGTCCCTCTTCTTTACCAAATATGGCATCCTTCTCCGGGAACTGGTCTCTCCTGACAACACGTCCAAAATATGTAACATGAAGTCTTGCCATTCTTGTTTCCAAGGAGCACTTTCACTGTACGTCTTTCAAGACAGATTGGTTTGTTCTTTTAGCAGTGCATTGTACTTTAAATATTCTTCTCTAGCACCCCAATTCAATGCATCAGTTCTTCGGTTTTCCTTATTCATTATCCAACTTTCACATGCATATGAGGCAGTTAAAAATACCATGGCTTAGGCAGGCACACCTTAGTCCACAAAGTAACAACCTTGCCTTTCCATACTCTAAAGAAATCTGTATAGCAGACTTAAATAATGGAATTCGTCTTTTGATCTCTTGTCTGCTGCTTCCATGAATATTGATTGTGGATCCAAGTAAGACAGAAATCCTTGACAATTTCAACCTTTCTCCATTTATCATGATGGTACTTTTTGGTGTAGTTGTGCAGATTTGGGTCTTCTTTATATTGAGTTGTAATCCATCCTGAATCTTCATCTGTAAGTGCTTCAAGTCCTTCTCGCTTAAGCAAGGTTTTGTAGCTATTGCTGATACCACATTCTTCTTCATACACCCTGTCTTATAGGGTCACTATAGTTGGAATGGCAGTGAGGGGTGTTTTTTGGCTTAGCGTTGTCATTACATGAGAGATTGGGGGAAATAGGAAGCTAATAATAAGGAGTACAAGGATGAAGAAAATGTTCTAAAATGATCGTGGTAATGATTACACGATTCTTCCTAATATGTTTAAAACATTGACTTGTATGATATGTAAATTACACATCAATAGAATGATTTAATTTTTTAACTCTAACTTAGTAGAAGGGATATGACCTGCTAACCGACTAAAACCTTACCTCCTTCAAAGCCATCCCTCTGGTGATAAAAGCCATCTTGGACAGAGAGAAGCAGCCCAGGATCATGGTGAAAGAACATTCGGGCTCTCTGTCTGACGTGGTAGGGGCACCAGAGAGTGTCACACCGAGACTCGGGAGTAATGCCAGGCTAGTGGTACCTTCTCACCTGGCCTGAACTAGAGGACTGTGAGACACAGCAGCAGGTGGGCTTCCTGGTCCATGGAAACAGGCCAAAGGCTAGAGACTGAGAACTGTGGCTAAGGAGAGGTATTTCTGTGGCTAATGACTCTATCCTTACTGTTTACTGCTTCTGAATTGTGGTAACCTGTTAACTCCCCTAATAAACGCCCTTGATTATGAAAGACAGCAACAATAAAAACTAATGCATATAAGATGATATCATTGGAGGTATAAATTTTCACAAACACATGCACACTTACATATACATATGAAAAACAATATTTTCCCAGGAGGTAGAATAATAGATTTTAAAATTTTCTATTCTTTTTAAAAAAATTCAAAATAATGAGCATATATGACTTTTAGAGGCAACAATAAAAAAAAAAAGACCTAAGTAGAAAGGAAGATAATAGGATGGAAATTCTCATGGAGAAGCCATAGGATATCCTCGGAACTAGTTTGTAATACAGTGATGATTTCCATGATCTGTCAGTAAAGAAACTCTGGGTGTTAGTCATAATAGGACCAATGTCTGTGTTCTGGCTCTTTGCTAGAAGTAGACAAATTAGACATACTACTTAACATCTTTGTCTTTAATATTTTTAAGGCATACTTTCAAATGAAAATATATAATTATTACATTTGTATCACAGATAATATAATGCTTAGTAAATGGCAATTAATTTTGTAAATTAAACAAGTTTTAAGTAAGAGAATGAAAATTGTGTCAGGCATAAAAATACACTTAGATTATAGAGTGATTTTATTATTATCATGGTACAATTAGCAATTGCTCATTATCTCTGTGTGAGAGCCTCCATCTTTCATTTAAATTAAGCTCAATTTGCTGTTGTGAGATGCCTTCAAGTCAGGTCTGACTCACAGCCGCACTACGGACAACAGCAGGAAACACTGCCGGGCCTGCTGCTGCTGCTGCTGCCGCCTCCTTCTCACTGTAGCTCGCCGTGTTCGAACTCATTTTCGTAGCCAGGTTCGATCTATCCTTTTGAGGGTCTTCATGTATGGATTTTCATGTTTTCCCAGCAGTCCACAGCATATTTAATATTCTTGATCAACACCATAATTCAAAGGCATCCATCCTTCTTAAAAGCAAAACCCATCCTAGTGCCATTGAGTTTAGTTTTACTCGTGGCAACCCAATAGGGTGGGGTAGAACTGCAGACAGCCTCGTTTTTCTCTCATGGAGTGGCTGGTGTGTTCCAACTGCTGATTTTGCTGTTAGTAGCAAAAAGCTCTTACCAGAATGGCTTTCAGTTCTTCCAAAAGGGAAAAAGAAACAAACTAACTAACTCACTGCCATCATTTTATTTAAACTCCAACTTGTTCCAATTCTTAAGCCTTTCTTATTCATTGCTCAACTTTCACATGCATAAGGGATACGGTCATTGAAAATACGGTGCCTCAGTCTTCTCTGGGAAATCTTTGCTTTTGATCATATTAAAAATCTCCCTGTCTTCGATTGGATGCCTGCTCAGTGCGACTCTATAGGACAGAGTAAAACTGCCCTTGTGGGTTTCTGAGACAAACTCTTTTGGGAATAGAAAACCTGTTCTTTCTCCTTTAGAGCAGCTGGTGGTTTGGAACGAGCTGCTGACCTTGCAGTTAACAGCCCAACATGTAACCACTATGTCTCCCATTAAAGAGATCTTTTAATACAGATTTGCTCAATTGAATAAGGACATGGAATCTGCCAGCTGCCCATTGAATAAGGACACTGAACATTGATTAAAGAAAACTGTAGAAGAATAGATGCATCTGATTTGTGGTGCTGGAGAAGAAGATTGAAAGTACCATGAACTGCTAAAAGGACAAACTGATCTATCTTGTAAGAAGTGTGGCCAAAATGCTCCTTAGAGGCAAGAGTTTGTCTTACATACTTTGGACTATTTGTAAGGATAGACCAGACCATGAAGAAGCACATCATGTGTGGTAAAGTGGAAGGGCAACCAAAAAGAGGATGCTGTCAATGAGATGGATTGATACAGTGATTGCATCAATGGGCTCAGGCATAGCAACACTTGTGAAGTTGGTGTAAGACCATGCAGTGTTTCATTCTGTTGTGCATAGGGTCGTTTAGGGTTAGAGCTGACTTAACGGCACCCAACAACAACATCTGCCCTTTAGGAGCTCTCCTGGCATAGTGACTTACATGTTGGGATGCTGCTAAAACATAAGATTATCAGTTCGGAAACACCAGCCCTCCTCAGGAGAAAAATAAGTCTGTACTTGCAGCGTGTAATTCTCTTGGCCTATCCTCCCTTAACACGTCTCAGTCTAGCATTCCTCCTTGGGTGCTTGGTAACACTAGGGAGGAATGCCTTTAGACAGTGGCTTTGTGACCTTTCTTACAGGGATTTATCAAACTTCTCTTAGTTCTTAACCATTGCTTTACTCCTAAAGATATACTGGGTCTGAAGAATATGAAGCTGTGCTTCTTAAAGCAAGGTGTTATTAGTAAGAATATTGTTGTTATTAAAAAGAAAGACACAAACAAACATAAAAAACCACTACCATCAAGTTGATTCCTACTCATAGTGACCTTACAGGACAAAGTACAACTGCTCTTATGGGTTTCAAAGGCTGTAACTTTCTGGAACTAGAAAAGCTCATCTTTCTCTCAAGGGGCAGTTGGTGCTTTCGAAGTTTTAACCTTGTGGTTAGCAGCTCGATGCATAGTCCCCCACCCACTGGGCCTTCTGTTAGGGGCCTCCAATTCAGACTCATAACAACAACTTATGCACAATAGAATGAAATACATATTAGTGACCTCGTTGGTGCAAACAATTAGCATTTGCTAACCCAAAGTTGGAAATGTCTTAAGTATCAAGTGGTACCTTGGAAGAAAGACTTGAATCAACATTAAAAACCTTATGCCGGCGCGGAGTAGGGAATCAGTGGAGAGGTCTAGGGGGCTGGTCCCAGCCCCAAATACTAAGTGGATGCCTGCCCCTCCCCTGAGAAGAATGTATCTCAAACGATGGCACTGAATCTGCAGCTTCGG
>NW_022111373.1:68503229-68505112 GCF_000313985.2 Echinops telfairi | reverse complement strand
ACAACTCATGGTTTTAATGATCCTCTTGGCTTGTGTCGTGTTTTGAGCTCTTTAAATGAAAATAATTATTTATACTTTGACCCTTTCTTATAGCCCAACTCAGGAGACTACAGAGGCAGGAAGCCAATCAGCTTCGTTACTTTGCCTGAAATGTAGTTTCGTTTTGTTTTACTAATCGTACTGGAGAACTGGAAATAGGAGTTATTGTCAAAAACGAATATAGACGCCGGCATCCTAGTTTCACACAGATATTGCTATATCATCAAATAACACCCCACCCACTCAACCTCCAAAACATCAATTCTACAAGAAAGCATAGGTTTGGAGTATTTTTATTCCCTGTTGTGAAAAAAGCAGGTGCACTCACACCTTTGGTCTGTTTCTAAGATTTATCTATTTTGTCAGGTGGTTTGGATGGGAAATGAGCTTCAAATTTCTGCAGATGTCTATTTAAGCCCCATTTCTCCTATTAGGACAGTGGCTTAAAAGTTAGTTTCCATAATTCTAATTTATTATTTACGCTAGAATGACTTATGCCCTGTAATCTCTTTTACCTCTCAGGTATGTTTCCAGTAGGATTACTTGAATCTAAATTTAGCTTAAAACGGATCCCTCCCCTATTGGAATATTACCTCTTCTGTGCCTCACAATCTTTTTTAGCACATGGTATCAACACTGTTTTGCGATTTCTTTTGCTGCCGCTAGCCCTTTGGCTTCACCTCCCATTATTGTATTTCCTTGATAATTGCCTGTGCAAAGCTTTGAGGGATTGGGTGAGGAGCCCAGTAGGTTGTGAGCTAACTAGGTTGGCTTTGTTATTGAAGTTTGGGCAGTATACAGTGAGGCCTATCTCCCTAAAATCTTAGTTTATGTGTTGATGTTGGTTCCTGAAGATAAGTGTCCAATAGCCTTGATATTTGCATTTTATCCTAAAATGAAAATTTTAGTGAACATACTTTGCAGTATACTGTGCCAATTTCACAAAAGAAGTCATTTATTAGTAATTTTATATTCTTTCATACTGTGCTCAGTGACCACTACTCCACTGCTTCAATCTTTCCTTAAAACTACCTGATCAAATCTCATCTTTGTCTTTGAATAATGCCTTTTGTGATCATATTGCTGTGATTTTAAAAATTTACCTACAAAGAAATATTTTCAAAGAGATCCATATGCATTGTCTATAAATATCTTCTGAGCTACTTTAAGGTTAAGATAAATTATCTCTGTTCACTTGATAGTTGTGTATGTTTCTTAAAACAATTACATATTCTATTTTTAAATTTAGTAAAACTAAATGTCTTATAAAATGATAACCAGTGATACCTAAAATATCTTATACTCTTATACTTTTTAAAACAGATTTTTGGTTAACCGTAATTTGTTTTTACTGTTGTTGTTATTATTATTTAAAAAGCAAAGGTAATTTATTTCTTGAGGAAGAATGCTGTGTAAGCATAAAATATTGTTGCTATTATTGTTATTATTGGCATAAATTACCTTCATCCTTACAAATATTGATCTTACATTTTAAAAACAACTTCTTGCCATATCCTGCCATTTATAAAAGAACATCACAGATCAGTTATGCTGTTTAAATTATATGTCAATATTGGTCAGAAGGCCAAAAGGTTAAAAAGGTTTAAAAAAACTAAACCAAACTCATTGCCATGGAGTTGATGTGATAGCAACTCAACAGGATAGGGTAGAAGTGTCCCTATGAGTTTCAGAGACTGTGACTCTAAGTGGCTGGTGGTTTCAGACTGCGGACCTTGAGAATTGCAACCCAAGTGTAACCACTACGCCAGCAATGCTCCTCTTTCAAAGATTTAGGGTCGGGAATCCAGGGCGGATGAGCCCTACAAGACCAGTGGTGTGAGTGG
>NW_022111373.1:68501302-68503129 GCF_000313985.2 Echinops telfairi | reverse complement strand
AAAAAAAAAAGAAGAAAAAGATTTAGGGTCATCTTAACTCTAGCACATTACTTACTCAAAGAAGTCTTAGGAGAACTCATAATAGATCATGTATTACAAGAATTTTAACCTCACCAATAAGAGAAACCAGCTGTCATGGAGTTGATTCTGACTCCTGACAACTGCATGTGTTTGGAATAGGACTGTGCTCCAAAGAGTTTTCAAAGGGGGTGATCTTTTCCAAAGTATATCTCAAGGTCTTTCTCTTAAGGTGCCTTTGGGTGAATTCGAACTGGCATCTTTTTAGATAGTAGCTGAGTATTTAACTATTTGTACTGCTGGGAGTGTCTCAACAAGAGAACTCAAAACCAATCCTGGTGCCTTGAAGTTGATTCCGACACATGGAGGCCCCATGTGTTACAGAGTAAAATGTCATAGGGATTTCTTAGCTGAAATATTTATTCACCACTCCTTTCTTCTGATGTGCCGCTGGGTGGATTTGAACAGCTAACCCTTAAATTAGGAGATAAGCCAACATTTGTAACACCTAGGAACCTGCAGTAACAAGATAGCCATGTATAAACAAACTAAAATGAGAAAATGAGTCATTTTCTTCATTTAATCTTTAAATACATTTCAATTTCCCCATATGCAAGTAAATCTGCTCTGACTCATTGCAACTCTATGTACAACAGAAAGAAACACTGCCAGGTCTAGCACCATCCTCACAATTGTTATGTTTGAGGCCATTGTTGCAGCCACTGGGTTAATCCATTTTGAAGCAAGTCTTTTTCTTATTTGTTGCCCTTCTACTTTACCCAACGTGATGTCCTTTTCTAGAGACTGATCTTTACTGCCAACATGTCCAAAGTATGTAGAATAAGGTCTCACCACACCTGTGTCTCAGGAGCATTCTGGCTGTACTTCTTCCAAGACAGATTTGTTTGTTTTTCTGAGAGTCCTTGGCACTTCCAGTGTTGTTTGCCAGCATCACAATTCAAAGGCATCAATTCTTTTCCAGTCTTCCTTAGTCATTGCCCAGCTTTCACATGCATATGAGGAGATGGAAAATACCATGACTTGGAGGAGGCACGCCTTATTCCTCAAAGTGACATTTTTGCTCCTTAAGACATTAAAGAGATCTTTTGCAGCAGATTTTTCCTTATGCCATGTGACAAATGATTTCTTGACTACTACTTCCAGGACCATTGACTGTGGAACTAAGCAAAATGAAAGCCTTGACTGCTTCAATGTTTTCTCTGTTTATCATGTATGATACAGTTTATTGGTCAAGTTGTGAACATTTTTGTATTCTTTATATTGAATTATGATCCATCCTGAAGGTTGTAATCTTTGATATTTGTGGACAAGTGTTCCAAATTCTCTTGGCTTTCAGCAAGAAAGGTGTGTCATCTGCATATCGCAGGTTGTTAATGAGCCATCCTACATCTTGGATAGTGGGTTCTTCTCCATATACTCCATCTTTTTGGATTATTTGCTCAATATACAGATTGAAATTTACAGACAAATGGGGTACCATATTGGCAGCCCATTTTTATTGACCTAAGATGCTAAATATTTTGGATGGAAAGAAAGTATTCATTTCTTCTCTATTAGAGATTTTTTTAATTAAATAATTTTATTTGGGGTTCTTACATCTCTTATCACAATCCATACATTCATCCATTGTGTCAAGCACATTTGTACATATGCTGCCGTCATCATTTTCAAAGCATTTTCTTTCTACTTGAGCCCTTGGTATCAGCTCATTTCCCCCCTCCCTCATGAACCCTCAATAAGTTATAGGTTATTATTTTCATATCTTACATTGTCCTATGTAACCCTTCA
>NW_022111373.1:68468207-68501147 GCF_000313985.2 Echinops telfairi | reverse complement strand
CAGAAAGCAACAAGTGTTGGAGGGACTGTGCTGACATAGGAACTCTGATCCACTGCTGGTGGGCCTGTAGGTATGTATAACCACTATGGAAATTGATTTGGTGACATCTAAAACAGATGGAAACTGAGTTACCATATAACCCAGCAATCCCCCACTGGGCATATACCCAGTAGAGGCAAGAAACAAACCATAGCCAGACATCTGTGCTCCAATGTTCATCGTGGCACAGTTCACAATTGTAAGGCATTGGAAACAACCCAAATTTCCTTCAGCAGACGAATGGATAAAAAAACTGTTGTACATTCATACAGTGGAGTACTATGCATCCCTAAGAAGCAGTGATGAACACATGAAGCACATGCCACATGGGGAGAATGGAGGAAATTATGCTAAGCGAAGTAAGTCAAACACAAAAGGACAAGTACAACATGAGTCCGCTGAGGTAAGCTTTAAAAAAAAAAGGCAAAAGGGGCATAGGGAAAAAGCTACTGCATACAAACTTCCTGGGTTGAGGTCCAGGTAGTATGGCAGGGGCCAGACCAAATCCAGGACTACATATGGTAGCCAGCTAAAAAGGATGGGGTGGAGTGAAGACATGGATAGCAGGGCAACAGGGCACTAACCGACCCAAGGGGAGGGTATTGTTTATATCTCCTCCGGGAAAGAGGGACCAGGCTTCAACCAGGTGCTCCAAGACATGAATGCAACATACTGGCATGAAGCAGGGAACCAGTAGAGAAGTCTGAGGGGCTGGCCCCAATCCCAACTATGTGGACAGGTGCCCCTCTCCCAAGACAAATTTACTTCAGAGGATAGCATTGAAACTATAGTTCAGGAAGAACGACATGTCTGATCAGAGCACACGGGAGCAAATGAAGAGGAAGGAAGAGTGAGTGGAGCACATACTGGCCCACCAACCCTTGAGGATGATATCCCTGCTCAGAGCAGCCAATGCACAGAGAGGACTATGTGGTTGGACCCACTACTAAACACACATCCCTCACTGACCCATAGCCCTACAGGGCACAACACTGGAGACACATTGTGGGAAAGGCACCTGATCTGACCCCACCACACCAAGGCAAAACACTAAGGGCGTGCAACAAAACAAGAAGGAAAGCAGAGCAAGGAAGTCCCGAGGAAATACCAAAAAAAACTTTGGGGCCCGGGCTTGCCACCCCATCAGACTCGACCGGAAAATACCCCGAAAAGTCAACAAACAGACCCTGAACTATTTACATGCTTTTATTTATTTTTGTCATTGGTTTTGTTGTTGTTTGCTTTGTTTTGCTCTGTCTTGTTTTTGTGCATATTATTATCTCTGTAGGACTAACTAGATAAGATAGGTGGGATAATCTGGAGGAGAAAGAAACAGGGCTGACGGTTTCAGGGGGATATGGGAGAGGGGGAGGTGGGGGAAAGGAAGTGGTGTTAACAAACCCAGGGACAAGGGAACTATAAATGATCCAAAATCGTGGCAAGGAGGGTGTAAGAGGCCGGTTAGTGCTTGATGAAGGGTGATGTAACCGAGAGGAATTACTGAAACCCAAATGAAAGCTGAGCATGAGAGTGGGATAAGGGGAAAGTACGAGGAGGCTAAGGGCATTTATAGAGGTCTAAATACAGGCATGTACATATGTAAATATATTTATATATGATGATGGGGAAATAGATCTGCGTGCTTATATTTATAGGTTTAGTATTAAGGTAGCAGATGGACATTGGGCTTCTTCTACTCAAGTACTCCCTCAATGCAAGAACACTGTGTTCTATTAAATTGGCATTCCATGATGCTCACCTTCCCGACACGATTGTTGAAGACAAAGTGGGTGCATCAGCAAATGTGAAGAAAGCTGATGATGCCTGGCTATCAAACGATGTAGCATCTGGGGTCCTAAAGGCTTGAAAATAAACAAGTGGCCATCTACCTCAGAAGCAACAAAGCTCACAGGGAAGAACCACACCAGCCTGTGTGATCATGAGGTGTTGATGGGATCAGGTATCAGGCATCAAAGAGCAAAAAATCATATCTTTATGAATGAGAGGGAATGCAGAGTGGAGACCCAAAGTCCATCTGTAGGCAACTGGACATCCACTTATGGAGGGTTGAGGGGAGGAGATGAGCCAGTCAGGCTGCTGTGTAGCAACCATGAAGCATACAACTTTTCTCCTCTTTAATGCGTCCTCTCCCAACTATCATGATCCCAATTCTACCTTACAAATCTGACTACAGCATAGGATGTGTACTGGTACAGATAGGAACTGGAAACACAGGGATCCAGGACAGATGAACCCCTTGGGACCAGTGATGACAGTGGCGATACCGGGAGGGTGGGAGGAAGGTGGGGTAGAAAGGGGGAACGGATCACAAGAATCTACATATAACCCCCTCCCTGGAGGTTGGACAAGGATATAACCCCCTCCCTGGAAAAGTGGGTGAAGGGAGACGTCGGACAGTGTAAGACATGACAAAATAATAATAATTTATAAATTATCAAGGGTTCGTGAGGCAGTGGGGAGCGGGGAGGAAGGGGAAAAATGAGGAGCCGATAACAAGGGCTCAAATAGAAAGCAAATGTTTTGAGAATGATGATGTCAACAAATATACAAATGTGCTTGACACAGTGGATGTATGTATGGATTGTGATAAGAGTTGTATGAGCCCCCAATAAATTGATTTTTTAAAAATAGCTATTTTTTTCTTATTCTCCTTTGTTTTTTATTAGCCTTTGTTAGTTTTTACTAATACTGTGAAAATTGAGGGTCATTGTTTCTGCACTTCCATCATGATGTAACCTAAAAGCAAGTCATTTGCTAATAGGCCCAATTAAAGTTTTCAGGCCATTCAGAATTGAGTAAGATTTATAGACCCAAGACCTCCCCCCCCCCAGTGGCCTAGTGGTTACCCACTAGGCTGCTAACCACAAGATTGGCAGTTCAAAACCACAGGCAAGAGATGAGGCTTTCTCCTCCCTTAAATGCACAGAGGCAGTTCTCCCTGTCCTACAGGGTCTCTTTGAGTTGGGATGGTCTCCATGACAACGAGGGAGTTTCTAGAAGTTGTTCTAGCCAGCTGTAAGAACAATATGAGTTCACAAGTATTGAATGGATAGTTTTCCTTTACACGGTCCCTAAGTTAGCCTGGCCAAATTACATGGGCCTTTGTCCAGCTCACCCATAATACATGGACTTGTTGACACCATTGAAGTAAAATAGAAAATGAACAGTAAAACAGCAGGACATCTTGAATTCAATTTCATTTAGATTTAACTGGGACGTGAACTGACATGAACTAAACTCGGAACTCCAAAATCACTGCCATTGAATTGAATTTTATCATAGCGACCCCATACCATATAACACTATACCATAAAGTAGAAAAAGGCCTTCCTAGTTTGTAGAGCTTTCGTTCATTTACTAAAAGGAAAACTAAAAGATACCAGCATAATTGAAACGACAACTGCACCTACATGTGGATTTCCTCAGATTACTTTCTGGAGAAAAACCCATTTTAGAAAATCTACATATTTGCCAGCCAAACTTGAATGGATTCTTTAGTTGGAAAAGATTGACACAATGGATGGATGTTGTACAAGCCCCCGATAAAATGATTTCAAAAAAAAGAAAGAAAAGAGTGCTTGCAGTTTATCCCCAATGTCATGTCATTGTGATAAATTAAAAATATATTGAGTAGATAACAGATTGATTAAACATATTTTTAAGGCATTGATTGTTTAATTATTGAGTAATTTCAGTTAAGATGCAATTTATCTAAAGGATATTGTTATCATTATTATTTTATAACATTAAATTTACTTTGTATGTATATCTTTTAATCAGGAATGCATACATTAATATTTATACATTTAAATAATATTGCTACATATTCATTTCTATAAATGGAATAACATTTATAGACATAGAGAACCCTGAAGTTATGGAGACTAAATCTACATAAAATTAATAGTGACAATGAAGTCAATATACAAATGTTTTGTATTGTGTACATTAAATTATGCCTCTTATTCAGAAAATAGTTAAGTAGCTCTTTTAAAGTCAATAATGATAATCATAAACAAGATAATCCCATCAACACAAGTCATTCCTACACTGCATATATTAATTTAGCCCAGTATTACACTTAATAAATTATCATTAATCATACATATAGTTTCACATGTGCATATTTAAGTCCTAACATTAGCTATCTAAGGTAAAAGGCACTCATTTCAAACATGAAAAGCAGCATAATCAGTCTTTTGAAGCCTGCTGCAATCAATATCTATGCAAATGGGGTGGTTATGGAATGTACACTGCCTTGTCAATCAATCGGGAGCGAAGTCTCCACCCTGCACGCAACCCTGGACTAATAGATTGTTTTTCTTCTTAAAGAGACAATGACTCCTTTTTTTCAAAGTGTTTAGTACATAAGTGAGCAACTATATTATTCTGACCACTTTGAGGGTCCCACCACCTTTTGGCTGCATACTTAATCCACCGTCAGGGTGTCTAGGAATACTGCCGGTCTCTTGTGCTAGCTGGTGGTAGTGGTGGGGCTTCTGTTGTCATGCATTTGGCTGTGTTCTTGGAAGAAGGAATAGATCTTTGAGAACTCAGAGCTGGCTGAGCCAAGATCTCCAAAACTTGTCTATGTGTCCATTGTCCCCCGGGAAGCAGGTCTTCTCTGCATCACTTAAAGATTCTATTTTTCTAATCAGATCATTATCCGTATCAAGGACTGGTGGGGCTATAGAAAGCATATTAACCAAATGAACAGAAGATACATAGGACAAAGGCTTAGTTGATAATGACTGAACTGTGATGCCGCAATAATGGTTCAATGTTTATTTACATTGTATGGAGCAATAAAAAGACTGTAAGTGATGAGAAGAAATAAAATAGGGAGAACTATGAAGTTCTGCAATTATATCAAAGAGGGGGAAAAAAGAAAAGCTGAATCTATACAAGGGAAATAGAGTCTGATGTAATAATATTTCCAGTAAAATGGAAACAGGACAAACAAAAACAGGATACTCTCTTCGTGTCCATAAGTACAGTTTGTCTCTTTAGTCCTCAGGGCCAAAGATTCTATGTATCATTAGCGAAGAAGAAATGGCCATCAAGAGAGAAAACGTTTCATGTCACAGGTCTAAGTCTAGAAGGCAGAATAGAGGGAGTAGGTAGAAGTTAAAAAGAGGTACATTTTATTAAATAGAGGAAATAATTTGCTAGTAGCTACATCTGCCCTAAATTGTAGACTTTTTTAAAATTAGGGGCTCATACAACTCTTATCACAGTCCATACATCCATCCATTGTGTAAAGCACATTTGTACATTCATTGACCTCATCATTCTCAAAACGTTTGCTCTCCACTTAAGCCCCTGGCATCAGGACCTCATTTTTTCCCCTCCCTCCCCACTCCACCCTCCCGCATGAACCCTTGATAATTTAGGAATTATTATTTTGTCATATCTTGCCCTGTCCGATGGTAGATTTTTTTTATAAGTGCTGACAGCACTGTCATTAACCATTCAAAATCACATAGGAAATTGCCTATTGAGGAAGTTGTAGTGGGAAGACCCAATCTGTATAATATCTTCCAGTACTATATCCCAACATTCTATTTCAGCAAACACATGCAGAGACTATGCTGTGTTTTAGTTTGATTAACTTGTCTTTTAATAGATAGAGAGAAAATCAGTTTTCTTTTTGCCACATATCAATAATGTTAACCAAACACACATACACACACACACACACACTACCAATGATGACTTCAAAATCCTGAACATCTTTCCTTCACTGGAGACGAATATCTATCCTGTTGCCTAGAAAATTTTCATCTTAACCCGTTATAGGGTTTCTGATGCTGTAAATCTTTATCTGGGCAATTTGTTTTAACAGCTGACCTTGCAGTTACCAGTACAATGCTTACCTGACAGTGCCTCTAGGGCTCCTTTCAATAACGATAGGTGTCCCTTAAAGTGAATATTTAGTCCCTAAGTCTTTTCATGTTACACAGAAGCCAGCGTTTTCTTGTAACAGAAGGTGCTAGTGAAATGTGGCTCTGTGGACACGCGCTAGCTTACACACTGAGCATTTTCTCCAGGACATGCAGTTCTGTGCCCTGTGGCTTTTATTATTCAACAGTTCACTACAGGAAAGTATCAACTGATTGACGACAATTTCACTCAGTATATCTGCAAGACAACTACATTTCAAAATTTGGGTTGCATGAAATATGTAGCCTCAGTCTTATTTTGTGGTGGCATTTTAATCTTTTAAAATGACTTTTAACATGATTTTTCACAGAACGTGTTAAAAATGTTGCTTGGGTATACGTTTTGGGGTTGTATTTGTATTCTATAATTAATGTATTTGGACACATTAGAATTATGATTTTTATCATCTTAGACTATAATACTCCGCCCTTCACCATATGTCATTAGGAAGTAGACTGGGCAAATTCAAGTATTTTTAGGCCTGTGCTCATTTGTAATGACACAAATAATGTTAAGAATAAAACACAATAGTCAGTGGATACCTACTTCATTAAAAACAGGTGGAGACAACCTAGGGCTTGCCAAATTAGAAAAATGTCATATGAAGATGTAACTTCGTTTTCATGATTTGCAATCTTGTTAGTGTGTAGTCAGCTTCAACTCATGGCAACCTTGTGTGCAACGGAATGGAATGCAACCAGAGTGATGGTTGGAAGCTAGGAAGGTGAGACTTTGACTCATTTACTTTGGACAGGTTATCAGGAGACACCACTAGAAAAGAACTTCAAATTAGGTACGTGGAGGGCAACAAAAAGAAAGGAGACCCCCAATGAAATGGACGCAAGCATACCAAAGATCATGAAAATGGTGCAGGATCTAGCAACATATCCTTCTGTTAGGATTCCAGATAACGTCCCCAAACATTTGTCAGAATACAGTCACAAACAGCAACTAAAAGTGATGTATAACATTGCCTCAACAGGGCAGAGGCCAAGGTGCTGCATGACTGGGAGGCCTAAGCCCAGAGAGAGGTATGCCTGTGGGCATGGCTGAGAAAAGGCACTCCTGACCCAAGAATTGTATCCTGAGCATTTCTGATGCTGAATACTAACTTGTCCACTTCTCTAATAAACTTCATAATTGTAAGCATTATCTGGGGGTTCTGTGTGGCTACGGCAACAGGTATCAAAGGTAGAACAACTAGGGAGGGACTATTGGTGGCAGTATTGGTAAAGAATGTGGGAGGATAGAGTGTGTGTCAGCCTTGGGCTGAGGTTGTGTTTGACTCTTTTTCTCTCTTGTGAAGTCAGAGAAGGTTTGCTGTGGCCCCCACACCATTTCTACAGTATGGAATATGTCTAACTTTTGTAGATTCTGCCAATCATCCAAAGTAATAATACTAATTTGCACTCCAGTTGCCTGGTAGTTTTGAAAGAATCCACTCTGTCTGCAGGCAAAAGCAGTTTCCCCTATGAAAAATGTCTCATGTGCTGTCTCCAAAATTAACTGCCAATGTTTAGATAAGGCTAACATATTTTTCCATCCGATTTGAATTTAACTTTGTGCAATTCCAAAATACCAATATGAAAATTTAAATAAGTAAATAAATAAATGAAGCTAATTTAATATTTGGATTTGGAGCCAACCTAATTAGTCATGTTGATTTACCAGGTTCTGTACTGACTGGTTTTGGCTACCAGGTTGGTATTAGCTGAAGGCAATATGCAGAACAGAGAGTTAACAACAATTTAGCATGAACAGTTTTTATCTTTTTTTTTTTTCCTAAATTAAGTTGTAAGCAAGGGTCTAAAGTAATATTATTTTCTGTCTAACGTTTTCTAAGAGATCAAGAATTGTACTATTGAATTTTGTTCTGTCAGATTATGGTGATAAAATAATCTTTCATTATTATTATATTCTAAGAGATAACAACATGTAGACTATAAAGTCATATTACTATAAATTGATTTCATTTAAAAATCTCTAGTATTTGGCTTGGTTTTGGTTTGTGTGGGCATTTTAAAATAAATAGCTTGTTGTGATCAGTTTCAACTGCATGCAAGCAATTACAGAGCCCTTCGTTATTTACGGTGAATACCTAATAAAGTCAGTGTTTGATGTCACCACGCGTCTGAACAGCTGGAGCCTGCCCGCCTTGGCATCTTCTCCTCCGAGCTGTTCAGTAGTTTGTGGCATTGGTATTGGCTAATAGGGTGAATGAATTACCATCAGGAAGGTACAAAACATAACTTTTATTGGATACTACTGTTTTTCATTTTTGCAACCAACCACATCATACGTTTCCTGTGTTCATTCATCCCTAGTTCTATATTATGGTAAATAACAATGAATCTTATATTCTGAATATTTGTCCTCCACAATTGAAAATGCCTTTTTAGATATTGTCTAACTGCCAGTTAATTTGCAGCTCTGAAACCTTTGGTATCATTTGGAATAAAGCGCACAACGATTTAAAGTGAAATGAATCTTCGTGTGATGAGGCATTGCTGTTAAACCTTTGGGGCAAGTGAAATATTAAGGGTTTCTTTTGCTGCAGTTGTGTATGTAACTGTATATTGCAGCAAGGATGTCCTCTGAGCCTCAAAGGACATATTCATGAGCCAAAATTCCAAAAACAAATCTAATGATTTGACAGCCCTGCTCAAAAAGATGGGAGCTCAGCATTTTAGAGGTTGCCATGTACTGATTCAGGGTGAATCTGGGAACAAGCTTCCATGCTCTGACCTGTTTCTCTGTACTCCGCTGTGCCTGCTGTCATTGTCTGTCTGCCCTTTCTGGAAGGTACTTATGAAGGCATTGACACCACTCTTCAATCAGTCTCTGATCTCAGCAGTTACTGGGGTGACAGGCAAGCCTCTCAGCACAAGAATGCCAGTGGCAGTACACTACTATGGCCAGCCCCTTGTCCCTGTGCATGTGAAGATTGAAGGAAAAATAATTCTCATGCTATGAAAAATGGATTAATAATAGGAATTTTAATTTCTCATAGCTGATTTTTAAAAAAATTCTTAGTTCTTAAAAGTTAAAAATGGAGTATATATTTTCATAAATTCTTAATGCCATATGCATGTCCAAATATACTGAATGTATTTTCTATTTGGCTTCTTCTGGCTAGACTAATGCTTTTAATATTATTATACTTCTTCTTTTTTTATAATCAAGACTGTGCATGAAACCCTAATTTCCAGCACAGAAGGATAATTGCTCACTGATCATTTATGTTCTTTAAAACACAATTGAATATAGAGCAAGGCAGAAACTAAGAGAAGGGGCTATTTTTTAAAATGGCATTGAATTGTTTATACCCAAAGATTTGAAAGCTATAATACAAACAGAAACAGGTACGCTAATGTGAAGTGAACACGATTTTCAATGGCCCAAAGGTGGGAACACCTGTTTTAATTATCCACCTATTGCCATTGAGTGGATTATGATTCATAGCAACTCTGTGGATCCTATGACTGTAAATCTTAACCAAGCAGACAGCCTCGTCTTTTCTCCTGAAGAGTGGCTGGTGACTTTGAACTGCCATCCTGGTAGTTTTCAGTCTAATGGTTACAGGATACTGCCACTAGATCTACTTAGTTGCCTAGTGCTGCTATCATAGAAATAAATATAGAAAGTGGGTGATATTAGCGAAGGGAAATTTATTTATTTATTAAATCATTTTATTGGGGGCTCGTACAACTCTTTTCACAATCCATACATCCATCCATTGTGTCAAGCACATTTGTACATTTGTTGCCATCATCATTCTCAAAACATTTGCTTTCTGCTTGAGCCCTTAGTATCAGCTCCTCATTTTTTCTCCTTCCTCCCCACTCCCCCCTCCCTCATGGACCCTTGATAATTTATAAATTATTATTATTTTGTCCTACCTTATACTGTCTAACATCTCCCTTCACCCACTTTCCTGTTGTGCATGCCCCAGGGAGGAGGTTATATGTAGATCCTTGTAATCAGTTCCCCCTTCCTAACCTACCTTCGCTCCACCCTCCCTGCATCGCCACTCTCACCACTTGTCCTGAAGGGATCGTCTGTCCTGGATTCCCTGTGTTTCCACTTCCTAGCTGTAGCAATGTACATCCTCTGGTCTAGCCAGATTTGTAAGGTAGAATTGGGATCATGATAGTGGGGGTGGGTGGGAAGGAAGCATTTAGGAACTAGAGGAAACTTGCATGTTTCATCTTTACTACACTGAACCCTGACTGGCTCGTCTCCTCCGCGTAATCCTTCTGTAAGAGGATGTCCAGTTGCCTACAGATGGACTTTGGGTTGCCAATCTGCACTCCCCCTCATTCACAATGATTTAATTTTTTCTTCTTTGATGCCTGATACCTGATCCCTTCGACACCTCATGATCACATGGGCTGGTGTGCTTCTTCCATGTAGGCTTTGTTGCTTCTGAGCTAGATGGCTGGTTGTTTACCTTCAAGCCTTTAAGATCCCAGACACTATATCATTTGATAGCCGGCACCATCAGCTTTGTTCACCACATTTGCTTATGCACCCATTTGTCTTCAGTGATCATATCGGTAAGGTGAGCACACAAATACTACCGTAATACTAAACCTATAAATATTTGCACATAGGTCTGTTTCCCCACCAGAAATTAATTTTTATCACACTTTAGGATGCTAGATGTCTGAATTCAGGCACCAGCCCTAGGAAAAAGACTTCCTCTCGGTTGGCTTTATAGAACGGTCCTTGTCTCCTTGAGTTTCTGCTCCTGGGCAATCTTCATGTACTTTGGTGTCTCTCTTCCCCATCTCTGCTAGCTTGCTTCTTTAATCTCTTTTAAATCTCAAAAGAGATCCACTCAAGACAAGCCCCACATTAACCCTGTCCCATTAACATAGAAAAGGGTATTCAAATTCCAAATGGAATTATTACCACCAGCATAAGAGTCTAGGATTTGCAACACTTATATTTGGCGATACAATCCAATGGGAAGCAATCTAACCAACTGCCCATAAAGAGATGAACAGATAAAATTTGCCCTATACATACTATGGAATATTACTCAACTATAAAGAGATAGAACATTTTGATATATGCCACTGGTGGATGAAGTTTGAAAAAATGAGAAGTGAAATAAGTCATTCCCGAAAGGACAAAAACAGTATGATCTCACTCATATGAAATAGCTAAATATATAGAAACCAAAAAAATATTAGTGGTTACTGGGTCTGGAAAGAAGAGGGAAGTTGTTTTTGTTAGGTGACGTCTAATTGGTTCCAGCTCATAATGACATCAGAACGGAACACTGCCTTGTTCTATGCTGTCATAGTTGTTCTTAAATTTGAGCTCATCGACGCAGCCACTGTGTCAACACAACTACAGCCCAGTGCAATGTCCTTCTCCAGGATCTGGCCTTCAAAGTATGTGCTATGATCTCTCCATCTGTGTCTCCAAGGAGCAGTCTCGTCCTTCTTCCAAGACATTTTTTTTGTTCTTTTGGCAGTCCATGACACTTTCAGTATTCTTTGCCTGCCCCCTAATTCAAATGCATTGATTCTTCTCCAGTCTTCCTTATTCAGTCCCACTTTCACCGCATACAAGTGGCGATTGAAAATTGTGCTGTTTAAGGGGCACAAAGTCTATGGTCACGGTGAATAGTGATGAGAGGTTTGCACAACAAGAAGAATGGAATCAATGTCACTGAATTATGCCTATGAAAATTGTTCCACCGATAAACACATTGTTATGTATATTTGTGCCACAATTAATTTTGAAAGGGAGGTTTGAATTATGAAAAAAAACACATTGGTATTTTATACTGCTTTATAGGAGCTCTGGTGGCATTGTCAGGTAATCGCTGGACTGCTAACTGCAAGGTCAGTAGTTCAAAACTTCAAGCCGCTTGATGGGGAAAAGATGAGGCTTTGTTCCAGTGAAAATTTCCAAGGTTTCCAGCCTCGGGAACCCTAAGTCAGCTTGCACTTAATGGCAGTGGGTTTTCCTCAGTAATTTGAAGTGGATCCAGCAAGTCATCTGTTTAGTCGTGGAATCATGGAGGTGGCAGCACCTGGCTCATAACTAACGGTCTGAGCCTTTAGATAACCCAAACGCATGGCCCGTTCATTGGTAAGAGCTTGAAATTATTTTTTTTCCCTTCCAGAAATGGACGTAACTCCAGCACGCAGCCGTCTTCACTAAGTCCATCCCCTGATACTTTTCATTTGCATGTGGGACACTGTTGTTCTCCGTTTCAGTTGTAAGGGTGAGATTTCAGTAAACACCTTTTTATGTTTACGAGGCTTTATCGTGTAGTTGAAATAGGAATTGATACAAATCTTTCAAAGTGATGCCTTTGCCTTTCTTTGGCTCATCTACTGAGAATTTTAAGTTATTATTTCTTTAAAGAAAATTGAACTTTCCTCTAGTTCCTAAATGTTTCCTCCCCGCTCCCACTACCATGACTCGAATTCAATCTTGCAAGTCTGGCTAGACCAGAGGAGGTACACTGGTACAGATAGGAACTGAAAATACAGGGAATCCAGGACGGATGAGCCCTACAGGACCAGTGGTGTGAGTGGCGAAACAGGGAGGGTAAAGGGAGAATGGGTAGGAAAGAGGGAACCGATTACATAGAACTGTGTGTGACCTCCTCCCTGGGGGACAGACAACCGAAAAGTGGATGAAGGGAGACGTCGGACAGGGCAAGATATGACAAAATACCCATTTATAAACTATCAAGGGCTCATGCGGGAGGTGGGAGCGGGGAGGGAGGGGAAAAATGAGGACCTAATGTCGGGGGTTTAAATGGAGAGAAAATGTTTTGAGAAACGATGTACAAATGCGCTTTACACAATTGATGTGTGTATGGATTGGGATAACAGTTGTATGAGCCCCTAATAAAATGTTAAAAAAAAAAAAAGAAAATTGATTGCCATAAACCATAGTCTTTTAGACATTTTTACATTTGCAAAAATAATGAAATGATATCATGTGAATAAATATTCCTGACCTTAACCTGATTTGTTTACCACCCTTTCTGGGCTCAAGTAGAAGACTATTTTAAAGTCAGGAAAATGGAGGTGAATGCAGAAATGAGAAAGGGCGATTGAGTAGTAAACGCATGGTGGGATCCATGGATTCTTCTCCCACTGCATGTCTTCACATGCTATCGGTGCTGTCTAGAAAAGGTTCTTTCAGCAAGTGTCTAGGAAAACATGTTCCAAAAGATCTGCATATCATTAGTGTAACCACGTGTTCCTCTCTGTGGCTTCCCGGTTTTGGAATTAAATGCCTTCAGGGGACTTAGAATAGCTGTTTAGAAACAACACAAGAGGAAGTTAACCTCTTATGTTCCTAATCGTTTTGTAAAAGCTATAGAATAAGTAGAAACCCAAAGAATCCCATCCTTGAGGTATAACTTCAAGCTTGCATATATATAAAGTGCATTGCTTAATTAGAAAACAAAAACATAATAAGGTATTCTAACAGGAACTACAATCAAAATGACAAGAGCAGTTTGTTTCTTTGAAATTAATATTCATAGACCATTCCTTTTATAGATAAGATTTTTCCCAATGAACTCTGGTGATTTCCCATGCTGGTTATTTACAGGAGTAAAAGGAACAGATATACTAAATCTCTATTTACTTGTTTTGGGGGTTATTGTTCAGTATTCTCAAGTTGCCACTAAAGCCAGCAGAGGGAGCACCAGACATTTTTGTTTAGTTTGCAGTTTAATAGTATATATTTTAACTTTGTTTGTAAACTTCCATTTTAAAAAGATGTCTACAGCTAATGATTTGTGGCATATACATTTTCACTGTGAAACTTCTTTATGTTAACAGCATCTAAGGAATTCACACTGTTTGGTATTTTTTATTAGATTTTTTAAAAAATTGCCAATTTACTGTATCATATTAATTTCTATATGCTTCTTATTCTTTGAAAGTAAATTGTGTAAAGTGGCCTTATTTATTCAACTCACTTCTACAGACATTCATTAAATTCTTACTGTCTGTAATATATCCTAAATGGTGGTGAGTCAAAGATGAATGCTCAGTTTGGCATTGCATTTATGATCTAGTTGGAGATCATTCTAAAAGTCCTTGTACAAACAAGGAAGAATGATAACAGCACAGGCAGAAAATGGGTCAGTTCTTCACGGAGAATCATTGGAGGTATGACAAGAGAAGGTGATCCTCAAACTGGACCCTAACGGGGATGTTTGTGCCACTCAGGTGACTCAGGCGCCCTGTTGTGGCCATTGTTCCTTTTAGAAGAATCAATACCAGACGAGTCCACAGGAAAGGAGACCTGGTGGCATCATGGTTGCACCCTGCTCTGCTAACTACAAGGTTGGCAATTCAAAGCCACCAGCTGGCTACCCCATGGGAGAAAGAGGATGTTTTCTAGTCCCGTAAAGAGTTACAGTCTCAGAAACTCACACTTGTACCCTGGCCTGTGGGGTCTCTCTGGATCGGGATTGACTTGAGGGCAGAGAGTTCTTTAGAGTTTGAGTCCTAAGGAGTTGGAAACTGAAGATGTCCCAAATGTCCAGCTCTTCTACGATGCTACTCTTCCATTCTACACACACACACACACACACACACACACACACACTCCTCTCATGAGTACGGTATATTCTTTCATATCTCCAGGGTCTGTGATTCTCTGTAATATTCCACCGAAACTCCTGACACTTTGAGGAAATATGTCACATGGTGGTGGGTGCTGTTCAGTCCAAAATCTGAGGGTCAAGCAGAGGTGAGCCAAATGCAGGGTCCGAAGTCCAAAGCCAAAAATGTTCTAAGGCCACAGCAGGTCTTCCTGCTTCCACCAAAACTCAGTCAGGAAATAGTGGTCTGGATTTCCAGGTGAGGTGAGGTATACTAGAACCAGCATTTATATATACCCCACAAAAGATGGTGTCTTAAGTCAAAGTCACACCCTCTCTACCAAGGTAATAGCAAAGAAATATTAGGAAGTTTTTGCTAATATTTATATCCAAGGAAATAAGGGGCGTGGCCTGGTTCACAGCGGTACTAAGGTGGGGTCTTAGGGATGTCATCAAGGAAACAAAGGATGTGGCTCAGCCAATACCCTTCTATCAAGGTCACATCTCAATCCCACCACACTCCATAGCGACCCTATAGGACAGGGTAGAACTGCCTCTGTGGGTTTCCTAATCTGTAAGTCTTCGTGGCAGTAGAAAGCCCCATCTTTCTCTCACAGTGGAGAATGCCCTCCAATATGGGACCAGAGCTATAGGCATATCAAGTCGAGAAGAATAATATATCAATATTAAATGACTATAACTCACCTGTCTCAAGTAAACAAAATGAGGATATGAGGCAGGAGGGAAAGTGAAAGTATCTATTGACTACTGTTATCCAAGGAGCTAGAGTATATCTTGTCTAACAAAATCTGCCTACTTGAACAGAAGGTCAAGGGGTGTTTTATAAGCAAGGGATCTTCTGGAGCAATCAGTCTTAATGTAGGCAGATAGAAGGCTGGGCTAGGCTAGCCTAGGATAGGATCGGTGGTTCTTAAATTGCTTTATTTGGAGAGATGTACCCACATTCCAACTGCAGTTATTGTTAGTGAATTCTGTCCTTCAAGTGGAGGTGGGTTAAAATCTAACTTCTAAAGGAACTGGCAATGGTTTGTCAATTTATCATGATTTTAAACAGAATTTCAAGATTGAGACAAAGGAGAGCAAAGGATGTGAAGTCCTAGAGAGATGTAGGGGCCTGTTCCTGCATCAGATAAGTCTCAGAAAACATTAACTCTACACTGGATCACTCAACAGAAACACATGGTATCTAGGAGGCATGACAATGACAGGGTTGTGGCTAGATAAGATGTGTGACCAAAGGATGGATGGGGAGGTGAGTTGAAGGATTTTTTTTCTTTTTGTAAGGGAGAATAGATTGTAGATTGTAAAAAAAATGAGGTAGCTTCAAAAAGTTTGTGAAAAAAATGGAATTGAAACATAATGGAATTTTTTTCATGAATTTTTAGAAGCCCACTCATAATCCTTGATTCAGAATGAGAGATTTTCTGGAGCACTGAGTGATTAAAGACTGGACAGATAATGTGCTAGATCAGGTGAAAGCATGACCAATACTAGTAAGATGGATCCCTCGGGGCATAAGGGATTTGTGATTGGTTGCTAACCCAATGGCTACCAGTAAATCCATAGAAGAACGCACCCTGGATCCCTTCCGTACAGATGGAGGGCAAGACATTCCTAACTGGCACTTGTACTCTGTTATATATGGGGTTGTCAGGAATTTGGGGCCAGCTTCATTGCACCTAGTCACCATAGGACTTTACATCTATACATACAAGAAGGCTTTTTAAAAGTGTGTGGGAAAGGGGTGAATTGCCTTTTTAGTGTTGTTTCCATGAACATTTTGAGGCTTTCTCCTGTATGCATACATATTGCCTTTGATCCTGAAATCTAACGGTGGAAGGCTGTGGCCTGTGGTCAGACCTTACTCCATTTTGAGTCTGGACGCAAATTCTTTATAGAGTATTGAAGAGCAAGGATATTCCTTTGAGGACTAAGGTGGGCCTGACCCAAGCCATGGTAAATTGCATCATAGACTTGTG
Organism: Echinops telfairi; assembly: GCF_000313985.2. Classification (NCBI taxonomy): domain Eukaryota; kingdom Metazoa; phylum Chordata; class Mammalia; order Afrosoricida; family Tenrecidae; genus Echinops; species Echinops telfairi. The sequence continues at coordinate 68,484,548 of NW_022111373.1, read as the reverse complement.
AAAGTTGGATCTTGAATAAGGAAGCCCATAGAAGAATCGCTGCATTTGAATTGTGGTGCTGGAGAAGATCGAAAGCACCAGGGACTGCCTTTTAAACGGGCAAACCAATCTATTGGAAGAAGTAAACCCAGGGCGCTCCTCAGAAGCAAGGATGGCAAGACTTCGTCTTACATCCTTTGGACATATTAGCAGGAGAGACCAGTCCCTGGAGAAGGACATCATGTTTGGGAAAGGGAGGGGGCTGGGAAAAAAGAGGAAGGGCCTCGACAAGATGGATTGGCCCAGTGACTGGATCAGTGGGCTCAGGCGTGAGAATAATTGTGGAGATGGTACAGGAGCCGGCAGTGTTTCCTTCTGTTGTGCACAGGGTCCCAATGGGTTGGGGCTGTCTCAATGGCACCTAACAAGAGATTCAGATGCTATCTTGAGTTCTTTGATCTTTCTGACTATTGAACAGGAGCCCTGATGGCCTAGTCTGTCAAGAGCAGGTCTGCTAACCACAGGTCATCAGTTGTCAATCACCAGCCAGGTCATCCATTTGAAACCACCAACTGCTTCTCGGGAGAAAGATGAGACTTTCTGCTCTCATAAAGAGTGGCAGTCTTGGAAACCCACATGGGCACTTCTACCCTGGCCCCTAGGGTTACTCTGCGTCTGACTCGACTCAGTGGCAGTGAGTTTGTTTTTTGGTTTGGACCGTTGAACTGCCAAAGCCACTGTGATAATTCCAAGAAAGCAGGTTAGAGAAGCGGTTTACTGTCAGGAAGAGCAGACTGACTAGTGCTGGCACAATGAACTAGGGAGCTGCAGTTGGCATGTCCTTTTCGGAACAAAGACACATAGGTGAGGGGTGACTGTCCTTTGGGGGACCACTTCCCTTTTCTAGCCTAATGGACCCATGAAAGTCCTGCTGACTATTGTTACTGCAAACTGGTACCAAAGATCGCTCTTTAAAGAAATCATGATGGTTCAGTAGATTTTAACATGAAATATAGGGGAAGAAGGAAGACGCTCCTACTGAATTTTAATTTGGATATGTGCTGACTTAGGCGGTCATTGGGTGACATTCAGTCCATTTTCCCCACCTCAGTTTTCTCTTTGCTGCATATGTTAAATGAATTCTCTTTTCTTCACTGCCACAACTTTGTAGCCATCTCCCCCTAAGGCAATGGAATAAAGCAAACGCGCTGCCATGGAATCAATGCTGACTCCGAGCGACTCCCTGTGAGTTTCGGAGGCGGTCACAGTTTAAGGGAGTGGAAAGACCAGGCTTTCTCCCTTGCAGTGCTGCTGGTGGTTTCAAACTCCGGGCAATGCAGATTGCAGCCCAACGCGCTAAGACAACATATAGACACACACATACATGCGCATGCGGGGCGTGTGTGTGTGTGTGTGTGTGTGTGTGTGTGTGTGTGTGTGTATAATGTCCATTGTATTGTGACCTGTGTGTGTGGTGTGTGTATATATAATGGAGATATAGATATAGATATATATGATATCCATTGTATTGACTGCCACTTTGTAGAGGGTCTCTATGAGTCGGCATCATTGGATGTCAGTGAGTTTGTTGTGTTGTATGTACTTAGTTTTACTCTCTTCTGATTCTTTTCTCTTCCCTCCTCTTTCCTCTACTTCCTGTTTTCCTTCTTTCTTGGGGGTGGGGAGGAGGCATCTTTTATTCAATATTTATTTTGTAAACATGTAGGAAACAAATTAAATTGAACTGTGATCTCCCAGTGAAGCTAAAATCCTAGATAGAATGAATAGTTAAACCTTGTTAGTGAAGCCATACAACTATTGGATGAAAATACTGGTGACCTTCCACTCTCAGGAGGACCTCAGACAGAAACCATAAAGAAAAAAGGGGTTAAAGGACACATGGGGTGTTTTACAAATGGAGAATTTCAGTACAGAAGAAAGCTCCTATATGTGATTTATATTGCAGTAAAACTACTGGGGGGGTGGGGGGAGTGAAACCAACAACAATATCCTGTTAAATCCTCCCCAAAAGTGAATGAGGTAGAATTTGGCTTGCAGTATGAAGTTATAAAAGAGTCTTTTAGAAAAACAAACAATAAAAAAAACCCAAGAGAACCACTCCTAATCATTCTAATACATGTTAAGGTGAGCTTAATATATGATAAAGAGAGTTTGTAATATTTAAACACAGGATGTTTCAGGAGTTGTTACATATATTTAACTGAATAAACTTGAGCATTCCTTCAAGCTATGAATTCCATGGATCCCAGGTGTATGCGCATGTATTATCCTTGCTATTGTTTCCTCCTTGATTGATCTGAAAACATTCATCTGTCCTTCTCTATGGCACATAGCCAGCAATGGAAATGTATCGAACAGCATTTGTAATGAATATTTTTAGAATTAATGTTGGTCAACCTTGTTTTATAAATAGTTAAGGAGGTTTAAAATCTGAGACAGTATTAAAATGTGTAGTACAACAATAGACTTTTAAAATGTTTAGTCTTATCCCTTGATTAAGGCATTTTATAATATGAGGAGAAAGCTTTATTTTTTTCTACAGGGTTATAATATTCTTAAATTTCATTTTATGACATTTAATTCATATTAATTATTAATGAAATGATCATATACAGAATTGAACTTTTAGAACTTGATTCCAAAAAAATCGGCAGAGAATTTTGTCTACTACATACATGATTTATTGGAGAATAATGCTACAATTACCAAGGACCTGTAATAGTGATTTTTAATATGTATTGACAAAAAATATGGTGTGAAAGATGCACATAGCACATGTGGTTAAAACACAGTGGTGATTGATGATTTTTATTATGTTGATTTAATTAGGGAAATAAGACTCTTAAATAAAGGTGCATATTCAAAGTGATGAGATAATTTTATAGGCTATTTAACAGCAAACCCTGTTTGGAAAACCATATTGTATAAGTGGTTAGTGATATTAAAATTGGTATCAGCCTTGGAATATCATAAGTATTTATTTTTAACTTTTATGCAGATTTAGTTATTAAAATGTACATTTCAAGTACATTTTGAGTGCCTGTGAGAGTGTTTTTTGAATGATTTCCATTTGAGAAATAAGGAGCTAGGTTTTTTAGTTATTAATCCAAATATAGTAATATAACTTATTGATCTTTCTGGCTTTTTTTTAAATTAGGAAATGAGAAAAGTCACAGATGCGCTTTATTGACATATTGCAATCCATATGTGTGCTTTTCTGATAAGGAAGGTATAGCATATACCATCCCTCCAGAACATTTAGCACCAGATTTATGATTTTTCTAATTTGGTGTGTAGCTTGCCAAAGAGCACGTGAGTGCATATTTGATCAGAAGCATATTTTGCCTTGAGTCAGATGAAGAATACTTAATGAGGTAATGCCAAGAAGCAATACAAGAGAAGTCTAGACTAGCAGAGTAAAAGGGCTTTAAAATAGATGGACTTAATTTGAAATATAATAAAGTAACATTACATAAGAATTCAGAGCAGCGCCCCATAAAGGGATTTGAAATATATATATGTATATATGTATATATATGTATATATATACATATATATATATATTTGTAAAATAATAAAAAATAAGTCAGAATTTTTCCATTTTTCTATGCCTGTCCCTAGTAAAAACCTCCACTATAACTATAAACCCAAAACAAACTCACTGTCATTGAGTCAGTTCCAACTCATAGTGACCCTATATAGGGTTTTGGAGGCTGTGAATCTTTAGGAAAGCAGACAGCCTCATCTTTCTCCCAAAAAGTAACTGGTGGATTTGAACTGCCAACCTTTTAGTTAGCTTCCCAACACCTAACTCACAGTGCCACTACCACAACTATTAAAACAAACTTGTCGCCATAAAATCAATTCTAACTCATAGTGAGTGTCCCTATGAGACAGAGTAGATCTGCTCTCATAGGCTTTCTAAGATTGTTAATCTTTACAGAAAGACTGCCACCTCTTTCACCCTTATTTTAAACCTCTGACCTTTGAGTTATCAGACATCAGAGCTCCTTACCACAACTGTAGGAAATAATATTTTTTTATTTATGTGATGCAGTTTGTATTTAGCAGGGGTCATAGCTAATTTCAAATGCCCTGTTTCTCTTAGGGGCTGAGAAAGACATTCCTTGCCATTTGTTGTTGTTGTTAATTGCTGTTGAATGCATTCTTGCTCATGGGACCCATGAGTGCTGAGTGGCACTATAACCCATAGGGTTTTCAAGCTGTGACCATTTGGAAGCACAGTACCAGCACTTGCCTTCTGAGGAGCCTTGGATGGGCTTGATAAGCACCTTTTGGTTAGTAGGCAAAACACGTAACTGTGTCACCCTTCATCTCTGAAGCCCAGTAAATTCAAAAATACCCATCTATTCTGACTCATATCAACTCTATAGGGGCTTTAGAGTACAAAAGAGAACCCAATCTCAAATACAGTTTGAAGAAACCATTTATTAAGCCTTAAACAGGACAAAGACAAGACAAAGCTAAAGACACATCATCTAGAGATGCATAAGGCAAAAATGGCGTCCCAGGATTTATAGTCAGGAAGCTAGTTAAATAAAACATGGGACAAAGGGAATTATCACAAATTCATAATTGGTGGCAGATCAATATGTTGCAGTTACAGGTGGGACTATAGAAGCTTGACCAGGGCCATGATTTGGACATGTACATTATGTTAGATAGAAGAACTTACAATTACTGTTTTAGGGCCTTTTGACCAAGGTGGTTAATGTACAATTGATAGAGCATGATTAATGACTATAAAGAATGTATAATATGAAGAGGCTATATTATTCATAATTATTTGGTTTGCAGGCAAGCTCACATTTGAGCCTACTGTTTTTAGCCATGATATATTTATTTTTCATTGTCTAAAGGTGCAGTTTTGCTGTAAGTTAATAGCAGTGTAAAGGATAACCTTGAAGCCTGAACAAAATTATTTCAACCATATACAGGTTAGAGAGTTTGAGGGTTTTAGTTTATAAATTTAGATCTTTGATATCTTTTGAGTTAGTTTTTGAATATGGGTTAAGGTATCAATATAACACCTTTTTTTTTTTTTTTTGCACATGGAAATCCCAGCTGATGAATTTAGAGCCCTTATGGAAAATTAACCACAGAAGCACAAGCTTAACTCTGGCCCTTCAGTTCTATTCCATTGGCCTTTATATGAATTAGAATACCAATACCAGACTGTTTTGATTACTGTAGCTTTATACTGTGTTTTCAAATCAAAAAGTGAGAGTTCTCCAGGCTTGTACTTATTTCTCAAGATTGCTTTGCCTATCTGGGACCCTATATGAAAAATGTTGACTTGGCAGATGTGTTGTTTATATTTTTACAACATTAAAATAAAATAAGCAGGTGATATAAGCTTTGGGAACATAGCCCATTTGTACTTTAGGTTAGATATTTAACCTTCTTGGGCTACAGCTAGGGATGCAGAAGCCAAAAGCAATCTAGTTGGTCTTAGAAGCCAATGATTAGGCTGCATAATTCTGCACCAAGAATGTTGAATGCGACTTGTTCTCTAAGATCTGCGAAGTGCGAGGCAGTCTGACTGGTACATTGTCTTTTCTTTGGAATCTGTAGCAGCATTAGTCAATAGGACTTTTTGCTGTTGAGTATCATTGCCAGTAGTCACCTACTGAGCATTTGAAATGTGGCTGGCATAGATAAGAAACTGAATTTAATTTATGCCATTTAATTTTTATGAAATAAAGAATGTTTACTTTTATTTGAATTAATTTAAATAGCTACAGGTGGCTAGTGGTTTTCAGTGTAGTGATGTTGAAAAGCCCACTGAAGCTTGTGTGGAGTAAAGTTCTGAGTCATGTCTGTCTTGTAAAACCACAGCAAGTTAACAAGTCAAGCCAATATCTATTAATGATTATAAGAAACCAAATATTAAAAGTTAAAAAAAGTTTGAGGTAATATTAGAAATTCGAACATGGACTGGTGTGTTAGTCAGGGTTTACTAGAGAAACAAATTCATAGACACTCATGAGTATAAGAAAGAGCTATATATACAAGAGCAAGTGAATATTGAGAAAGCATCCCAGCCCAGTCCAGATCAAGTCCATTAAGTCAGATATTAGCCCAAATGTCCAATAACAATCTATAAATTCTTCTTCTGACTCATGAAACATGTGATTATGCCAAATGCAGGACGATCGCAGGCAAGTGGGTAGAAAGTCTTGTGGATCCAGTGGCAGTGAAAGCATCTCAGTACTGGCAGGGGTCTCTACATGGCTCCTTCAGCTCCAGGGTTCTAGCGTAGCTCCATGTGTCTTCTCCACAGGAATAACTCCCCGCAGGGAGTAAGTGTGTGTGTCCAAAGAGCTATTTATCTCCTTAGTGCATCCAAATGAGGTCATCAAGCTGTGACCTGATTGACAGGCTACACTCTCCCTCTTCACTGTTAAGTCTCTAATTGACAACAGATTATGTTACTACCACAACTGGGTATTAAGTAACTTTATCGAATTAGGGTCAATTTTATTAGATGTGATTGATTATAGCAATGGGTTCTGTTTTTAAGAAAACCGTACCTTTTAGGGCAGTGATTCTCAACCTTCCCAATGCTACAACCCTTTAAAAAGTTCCTCATGTTGTGGTGACCCCCAATCATAAAGTTATTTTCCTTGCTACTTCTTAACTGTAATTTTGCTACTGTTATGAATTGGGCATCCACTGTGAAAGGGTCGTTCTACCCCCAAAGGAGTCGTGATCCACAGGTTGAGAACCGCTGTTTTAGAGGATAAAGATTGGCATTTTCTTTTTTATAAGAAAATTGTGTGTGTGTGTGTGTGTGTGTGTGTGCATGTGTTAGGGAACAGGGTTGGATTAGGCAAGATTAGCCAATGTTTTCTAGGTCTTTAGCTGACTGAGGGGCATTTGGGTTTCATTTTATTGTTTTTATAATTCTGTATATGATACAGAGTTTTCATAGTTAGTATTGAGTTGGGAGAATTCTTTGCAGATGATGTAGTTTGGCCTTTTGTACAAGCTCCTGTATGTAGCCACTGGATGGCAGAGTTAAGAATAAAATTTAAGTTTGATTTTAAGCTCAGTAGGTTTTCAATGACATCACACTGTTATATTTTAGACACATGATTCTGTATTTCATTTGTCCCATGACTTTTTTTCTTTTTTTGCTCCCATGACTTTTCACAAGCTATCTTGCGCACGTGTTTCCTCTTGTGTGGTTAAGGCCGGATTCAGTATTACAACTGACCACCTATGTCACTAATGTCTAGAGTTTTCCCTAGCAAGTTGGATGGGATTTGAAGGCTAAATATAAATACTAGCTTGAGAGGGAAATGGAAGGAGCACTTTTAGTATCGGATTCAAGAGGAAGGGAAGAAACAAAGTCAAGCTCTTAGGAGATTAGGAATGAGTAGTACAGTGTGAGAATACACGCCATGTAGAAAGCAAGGATGCTAAATGCTAATTCTTTCTGAATGCAGAAACAGCAACATATCTCAAGGTCAGGCCAGCTTAGTTGGAACACAGTCAGGTTGACATTCCTTTTTGTGAAATGCATTTTCTACTATGCCTGATTATCTCTATTCATTTAATCTAAAACTATTGTAATAATATAGAATTTTTTATCTTGAAGGGCTGTTGGAATTATCTAACTCAATCAATTTATTTTTAAGTGGTATCAAATTCTTACTGCATTTCCACAGGGTAGTTGGCATTCTTTCGTGTGCCATAAGGATTTCCAAGTTATGTTTATGCATGCTCTCAAAATGATTCTGTGGTAGTGCACAGAGAATAGATAGGAATATTCAAGCAGTTCAAATATTTGGTTAAATTGATGATTTGTTAAAGTAGAAAAGTATTTTCATCAAATTTGTTTTATAAAACACCATTTATGAATTATGTTCTCACTTATGTTTCTAGATTCAAGGCTATTATCAAGCAAGAATTTCAATCAATAAATGAATAGCATGTATTTTACACAGATCTTGTAGGGGTCCCTGTTTTATATTTCATGTCAGTAAGGAGAGGGATGTTCAGCAAATAACCCATTAATGCCTAGGAATACTTTACTAAGTAAAAAGGGTATTAAAATATTGTCTCACTAGGCTTTCACTATTTAAAAGCAAAGCAAAACAGCATTGTATAGGATAATATTGACATTCTGATACTTTCAAATTGGATACTTCAAAGTGTATGTTCAAATTGTACCTTCCATGTATTATTAGGAAGTTTCTTTCTGGGTCCCATTTCCAAACTCTTTAGTTGAAGCTAAGGGAAAGTATTCATTATTCATCATATGCTCAAACTGGTATACCATCTTCTAAATTCAGCAATCAGAAGCAATAAGTTTCTAAAATCAAATTCTAAGACTAATAAATATGAGAGGGCTTCAAAAAATTCATGGAAAAAAATGAAATTGAAAGATAATGAAAATTTTCCATGAGCTTTTGAAGCACCCTCATATTTGTACTTGTTAGGCACCATTATAGTAAGGTTATTATACTTACTTATTCCTTTCCTCCTTCCTTATATTAATTCATTTATTCAACAAGCTTACTATGTGTTCCTATTAAAGTTAAAAGTTTTATTCATTCTAGACCTAGATCCCATATTCCTGTGGCTCGCATTTTATCTGGGTAAGTAGACACCTAAATAAATCTTTGAGTTTGAGTATGCTGATTGTTACCATAAAGACATATTCAATGGACGACAGGAAAATTATGGAGAAAAGGATTAACTAGGAATTTGAGCCATCACTCTTATGTCAGTTTGTCCTACTGTAGTAATTTGTGTGTTACTATGATGCCAGAACTTATGCCCCTGGAAACCTTATGAATAACATCAGATTGTTGTCTGGTACATTGCTAGAAGATGAGCCTCTGGAGTTAGAAACCACTTAAAATATGACTAAGTATATTTCCTCCAAGTAGAATTGACCTTGCTGGTGTAGATGGAGCCATACTTTCATTTGCTGATGGGGCACCAGCCAAAATGAGAAGAAAGAGCTGCAAACATCCACTAATAAGCAGAGTATAGAAAGGACAGAGTGAAAATCTGAGAAAACTGGAAATCATAAAAAGTGAAATGGAATTCCTAAAGATAGATATCCTAGTTATTAGTGAGCAGCAATGGACTGATATTGACCATTTTAATCAGATAATCCTTTGGTTTACCATACCAGGAATGACAAGTTCAAGAATAATAGAGTTGAATTGTGGTCAACAAGAACATTCCAAGATCTATAGTGAGTTTGGGTTGGTAAGATAATATCTATATGCCTATAAGGAAGTCCAGTTAGTACCACTATGTTCAAATTAACAAACCAACCACTAAAGCCAGTAATTAAGCAATTGAAAAAGCTTTCAGCTTCTTTATACTGAACTTGACCAAACTTGTGATCAAGATGCAGTGATAATTATTGTTTAAGTTGGAAACAAAGAAATGATCAGTAGTTGGAAAATATGGCCTTGATTATAGAGATGAAGCGGAGAGCACATGATGGGATTTTACAAGACCAACAACGTTTTTTTTTCATTTCTAATACCTTTTTGAACCATATAAACAAGCAGCTGTGCACCTAGACCTAGCCAGAATGAATTCACAGGAACCCAATTGGCTACATCTGTGGTGAAACACAATGGAGAAGTTCAATATTATTAGTCAAAATAAGGCAAGGGGGCAAATATGGAACAGACAATCAATTGCACATATGCCGGTTCAGGTTGAAGCTGACGGTATGACCTTGAGTACATCCCACCTGAATTTAGAGACCATATAGGAACAGAATTGACACATTGAACAATAATGACTGAAGACCAGATGAGTTGTGGATGACATCAAAAACATCATACATGAAGAAAAAAAAGGGGGTGATTAAAAAGATAGGAAAGAAAAGATCAAAGTGGAAGAGACGCTGAAACTTGCTCATGAATGCAAAGCAGCTCCAGAAGACAAAGTGAAATAGTATCAGGAACTATGCAAAGAACTGGAGTTAGAACTCCAAAAGGGAAGAGCATGTTTAACATACCCCAACTGAAAGAACTGAAGAAAAACTTGAGCCTTGAGTTGCAATAGTGACGAAGTCTGTGGGGACAATAGTGAACGATACAGGAAGCATCCAAAGGAGAAAGAATGTGCAGGGTCCTCACTATACCCAAACAAACTGGTCAACCTTCAACTGTTTCGAAAGGTAGCATAAGATCCGTAGTTGATGGTACTGAAGGAAGAAGTTTAACCTGCGCTGAAGGCATCTGGAAATCAGTTCCAGGAATTGACAGAATACCAACTGAAATGTTTCAACAAACTGATGAACCACTGGAAGCACTCACTCATTTATGTCAAGATAATTTGAAGATCCATAGCTACCTCGTGAACCAATTGGAAGAGATACATATATTGTTACAATTAATTTACACAGTTGTAGAAATAGGTAAACCCAATCTGGTTCAAGCCAGGCATTTCCTAACTCATGGAAGCTGATGAACAGGAATTAGGATGATGAGGTGGAGACAGCAGGACCACAGGCTGATGGATGTAGAGGATGTAGAAGTATGAAGTCTGCCACATGAATCCACCATCAGTAATCTACCAACTACTCCTAAGACTGAGGAACAAAGTGGAAGATCCAGTTCTGGCAGAAGGTAAAGGGCCACAGAGGATTAGACCCTGCTCGGTTTCCTCTCTCTTATACAAAAATAACTTGGGTTTGAGTTATTTAGTGTAAAGAATCCTGGAGGCAAAGTAGTTAATTGCTCAGCTGCTGTGTTATTTTGGGTAGACTAGAGAAACAAGTTCAGGGAGACTCATATGTGTATAGGAAAGAGCTTTATATACAAGAACAATTGAATATTGAGAAAACATCCCAGCCCAGTCCAGATCAAGTCCATAAATCCGATATTAGCCCATATGTCTGATACCAATCTATAAAGTCCTCTTCAGACTCACAAAACGCATGCAATGACACCGAATGCAGGATGATCACGGGACAGTGGGTTGGAAGTCTTGTGGATCCAGTGGCATTGTAAGCATTCCAGCGCTGACAGAGGTCTCCACGTGGTTCCTTTAGCTCTGAAACTCTGACTGCCTCAGGGTAGCTTCATGTGTCTTCGCCTCAGAAATGTCTCGAAGGGAGTGAGCAGAGAGAGAGAGTGTCTCCCGTCTCCAAGGAGGAAATACCAGAGTTCCCAGAGTCCTCAGGAGAAGGTCATGCCCACACAGAGGCCTAATTAGCTATCACCTGATTGACAGACTAGACTCTACCCCTTCACTCTTAATCCTCTCAAACTGACAAACGATTATATAACTACCACAGCCGCTAACCAAAAAGTCGGTGGTTCAAACTCACCAGCAGCTTCATAGAACAATATGGCAGACCACTTCTTTAAAGATTACAGCCATGGAAAAACCACATGGGACAGCTCTACTCTGTCCTGCAGGGTTGCTGTGCATGAAAATCAACTCCATGGCAATGAGTTTGGTGGTCTTAATCTGACCTGACACTCTTACTATGCATTATTTCTGATAACTGCCCCTCTGACCTATTGTAGTGCTCAACTAAAGGAGCATTGTTAATGGGAAATGACGGGGTCTTCAGAATCCTTTAATCATGTCTCCAGTGTCTCCAGCCAATTTGATATTTTGGGGTGGTCAATTTGATATTTGGGGGTGCTTTATTAAAATGGGATGAAAGCAGATGTGATATCAGTAGATTATTGAAAAGGATGCATTAAATTTGAAAAACAGATGAAGGACTGTGAAAAACATGAAAACTATTTTTGTGACTCTATTGTGACAATATTGTATCTACTTTACAATATAAAGATACCAATGCCATGAGTGAACCATAGTAAAGAAGAGAGATGGCAGTCACCTAAAGGCAAGAGATGATGAGCCCCTTAGTTGAGCAGGACAGAAATGTTTGAGAAAAGGAATTAATCATTAAAAAAAAAACAGATTTGGTAGTTGAGGCTGAAGGAGAGATTAAAGATATTTTATGTTTAATGGTTTAAATGGTTAGAAGATTCTTTTTTTCTTTGTAATCTTTATTACACGTGTAGTTATTTATCTAAAGGTTGTCTTATCCATTATGTTGAACCCTGACTAAGGCAGGGACACATCTTTCATGCCTACACCAGTATTTCTTGGCAGTGGTACAGTATCTGGCTATACCAATACAGTCAATTGCTATTAAGAAGTTGGAGAACTGGCTAATGTCATTCGTTCAATAAATATTGAAGCAAGTGTAAAGAATGCCCAGGGTATGAAGAGGAGAATCAGGTTATAATGATGTCATCAAACTGGAAAAGAGGGGAGACAGTTTAAGCAGGAGTGGTCTTGGGATATAATAGTTTATAGCGTTTAGGAAATTTGACTCCCTGGAACATTTCTAGGAAAGCCTGGGATTCATAAAGCATTCTGCTATCCTTGCCTTTGCCTCACAATTTATGTTTGAACTCTGTAATTGATGGTCGAATTATTTACTCTAACTGGAGTCTTATCTTATAATTTTGAAATCCAAATAAAAATATTTATTTACTAGTATTTTTAAATTCATAAAGCCTTAAGTGTATTGCTATGAACTATATGAAGAGAAAAACAAACTTGGAAAGAAATTTCTATTTTTAGGTGAAGTATATGCCCTAAACTATTTTCTCTTCAAATTTTCATGGTCTCGTGCTCTATTCACTTGAGTAAATTTTGCTATTCAATTGTGATATCATTTTGAAAGTAATTAAAAGACAAATTAATTTCCAGCCATTATAAATGATTATTAATGCATAATGGCATTATTATAATACTCGTGTATATACTAGTGTGTGCAACAGAATGGGAAGCTGAAATTCTTTTATTTGTAAGAATTTTGTTCATTTGGTTTTTTTCCTCAGTTATCATGAATTTTTTAACCAACTAAAAAAAATCATAGTCTTGCTTCTATTCCTGGATTTTTTGGGGAACTATATTATTTTAGCAATACAAGATAACTAAAAGACACAAAAGATGTGTGTGTAATGTACAATTCTTCTGGACATGATTGAACTATGGAATTATTTGATATATGTATTAATCCTAATTAATAAAAAAGAATAATTTCATCAAAATATTTTCTTATTAAAAGAAATAATTCGGCAAAACAACAACAACAAAAAGATGTGTGTGTGTGTGTGTGTGTGTGTGTGTGTGTGTGTGTAACTAAAAACATTGAAGAATTATCTGGCTGCAGGAATCCACTGCTTAGTATATATTTATCTTTGTAAACCTGTGGCCCCATGAAGGTCTGCTTTGTGGCCCTGGATTTACATATCTGATGGGTCATTATTCATTTGGTATGGCATATTCTTTCATCAATAGACTCCATTAGCATAGTATGTGCTCCTACTAGGGGAGCAGTAAATTTGGGTTGAAAATTTTATTGCTGGCAAGTCTTACAAATTGCCTAAGCCTTCTGATCTCCCAATTACTTCCTGTGGTAGGCACTTCCCTGGCCTGTAGATGGTCAAGTTGATTCTGATTCCACTGATATTTTGTGGCCGGGTGCCAGGAGAGTCTTTGGTAATGTCCTGCCCAGCTAACAGTACACATTGCCAGTGGGATACAGATTGGGGGTGGGAATCACAAAATTGATGGATTGAATACTTTTCTAGAACAAGATAGGTAGGAAAAAACTCTAGAAACAATTTATGTTTATTTATTTAGGCAAATCTTTCAATGGAGTTCATTGGAAGTGCCTAGATTAAGGAGAATTGATCTAATAGCTTTACCCCTGGATTTCTTGACAGAAAAAGATTGATTTGGGTAATGGATAAAAGAGAGTCTGAACAGGAATTCTTGCTTTTACTTTATTTGTGCGTTTTTGTTTTTGTTAGCCTCAGTCACTTCCTCTAACAAATCTCACTGTCTTTGTGGATATTATATTTTCTCTTTCAGGCAGTATTTCTGTCTCCCTTCACTGCACAAAGCTAAAGACTTGGCCCCAAAGGAATGATTGTAGCTCTGGCAAGGCTTAAGACAGGAGACAGAGAGGTGGTTTAGAGGTCAAGTCTGCAGAGCCATGTTGGGGAGTGGCAGTGTTACCTCCGAATTTAGGTATGCAAAGTCATAGTATTCTTGGCAGGAATACTATGCATTACTTGCATTGTTTTGAAAATACAAACAAACTTATTTTAAAATCTTCAAAACATTTGTTAAATGAATGAAATAATAAAACTGCATCCAGAATGAAAGAAAAAAAAGGATTCAGTAGCTCTAACCCGAACTAAGGGTTACCCTAACTCTGAGTCCTTTTTCTTGTTCTCACCTGCTCTCCTTAATTAGTTCTTCCTTTTGTGTAAAAGGGATGGTTACTTGGAGGTATGATGAAACCTCCTAAAGTGGGCCTGATTGTGTTAGTCCCATGCTTCTCCCAATAGGAGCAACTGAGAAACCAATACAGGACAAGAACACATCTACACGTGTTTTCCAATGTGTCTGTCCACATTTGCACATGAACACACACTCTTTGTAAAGCTGTGAATTAGATTAAGGTTTTTAGCTGGAGATGTTGCTTTATTTACGAAACTGCTATTTACAATTAGAGGCTGGAGATGAAGCCTGTGGAGTCTCGTCCAACCCTAAACCACTTCTTAAAACAAAAGGAAATGGTTGAGCTAAAAATAGGTTTCAGCCTCATGTTTTATTCCCTTATATTCTTTGGACTCCGTTTAGTATATACAGTGCCTCAAAATATGTTTGACATGTTTATAGGAAGTAGTAGCAATAAAAATATTACTGTTTAAATTTGGGGATTTGTTTTGTTAAGGACAAAATTTGAAACCATCAGATGAGGATTTAAATTGGAGTAGGATATAGGAATTAATAACTTGCAATTTATTTTTGCTGCTGGTATTGAAGCCAATCATGTTTCAAAGGCTTTCTTAAAACTGATATACTTGATTCGATCATAATCACTACTAATTAAGCTAACCCAAACAATTGCTTATTAGGGCCAAACTTTGATGTATCCTTTATTGAAATCTCTATGGATTGTAGAGAAAATGTGTTTCCTACCCAGAACCTTCTTTTAGCTTCAGTCATAATCCTAGTTTGGGACAGGGTATAAAAATGAATGGGTGATTCTTGGTTATCTTTTTAAACCTATTGATCACAGTCGACCCAGGAAAGATTGAACAGATGGGAGAAAAACAAGACAAAACAAGATGAATTGGGTAAAATGCCCAAGCATGCCAACAAATACAAGTAAATATAGTTTGCTTTAGACCAAAAAGAGAGTGTGCATGATTTATGTATTGAGCTCAGAAATGTGCCTCCTTTGCTCAAGGCAGTCTCTTCTTCTGTCTTCGGGATCATCCTTGTATGTTTTTTATAATACAAAATTATTTTTAAAGGGAGCAAGTGCTCACTTGCTGGCAGAAAAGTCTCTTCAACTCCCATGTAGCAGGGGATTTACCTTCTTGTAATTGTAACCTATTAAAAACAAACAAACTAAACCCAGCCATTTACATTGTATAGAATGCAATTTATTTTAGTTTTAATGCCTTGAATTGAAAAGTAATTTTTCCCTCCACTTATGTCGTGTTACTGGTCCTATTCTAGAATAGGACCCATATTATTGGAACTCACGCTGAATTACTTCATTCAACACATATTTTCTGATCATCTATGGTGCTGAGGGTTAGAATTAAAAAGACTAAAAGACCAATTTTTTAAAATCATTTTATTGGGGACTCATACAACTCTTATCATAATCCATCCATATATACATTGTATGTGAAGCACCTTTGTTGCCCTCATCATTCTCAAAACATTTGCTTTCTACTTAAGCCCTTGGCATCAGCTCCTCATTTTTTCCCCTCCCTCCCCGCTTCCCCATCCCTCATGAACCCTTGATACTTTATAAATTATTATTGTTTTGTCATATCTTACTCTGTCTGACGTCTCTCTCCCTTCACCCACTTTTCTGTTGTCCATCTCCCAGGGACAAGGTTATATGTAGATCCTTATAATTGGTTCCCCTTTTCTACCCCACCTTCCCTCCACCCTCCGGTATCGCCACTTTCAACACTGGTCCTGAAGGGACCATCTGACCTGGATTCCCTGTGTTTCCGTTTCCTATCAGTGTACATCCTCTGATCTAGCCGGATTTGTAAGGTAGAATTGGAATCATGATAGTGGGGGTGGGTGGGGTAGTGGGTGGTGAGGAAGCATTTAAGAGTTAGAGGAACGTTGTATGTTTCATCGTTGCCATGCTGCACCCTAACTGGCTTGTCTCCTCCCCGCGACCCATCTGTAAGGTGATGTCCAGTTGCCTACAGATGGGCTTTGGATCCCCAATCTGCACTCCCCCTCATTCACAAT